>NC_138593.1:12686250-12913337 GCF_964289735.1 Phaethon aethereus | reverse complement strand
GTGCCCCCCGGGGCTGCCCCCCCCCCCCGCCATGGGGCAGGGTGCCATGGGCCCGGCCGGGGCGCTCGGCCTGGCCGGGGCGCTGGTGGGGGACAGCGGGGTGCAGCCAGCCGGGACTCCGCTGCTGCTGGACCTGGGAGTCACGGTCCCTCCCGGGGGGGATGCTCCGAGCCACGGCCGGGGCCTGGACGTGAGTGTGGGGGTTGCGGTGGGGTTTGGGGGCGGCGGGAGGGATGCGGAGGGTGGTGGGGTCCCGTCCCTGCTCCCCCCAGCCCAGGGATCGCGGCTGGGATCTCACCAGGATTTCCTCCGCTGCTGGTTTTCTCCTTTGAAACCCTCCCTGCGTGCCAGGCCGGCGTCTCCCCACGGCTGGGGTGGGGTGGGGGGCGGCGCGGGGCCCTCTGCTGCTGGGGATGGGGACAGGGTTGGGGACAAGGGCTCGCACCCCCGCTGGCCCTGGCACAGCCCTTGACCCACACACGTGTGGTGCAGCTGGGGAAACTGAGGCAGGGGTGACAGGGACGCGCTGTTAGCAGCCCAGCGGAGGGGCAGCGTCGCCCGCAGGGTGCCCCATGGCAGCCCTTGCTGGAGGGCTGTGGGCGCTCAGGGTGCAGTGGGACTTGGGGTGCTGGGCCGAGCACCCCACGCTCTGCCCCACAGTGCTGGGAGGTGCGGAAGCGCAACAGCTCCGAGTGGTGCCGCTTCGTCCGGAGCAATCCCGACTGCCGGCTGGAGGGCGGCTTCCTCGACTACCTCGAGGGGGTCTTCTGCGTCTTCCCCCCCCGGCTGCTCCCCCTGGCCGTCACCCTCTACGTAAGGATGGGAGCGGGGGACGATGCTGCTGGGGATGCTCAGCTTTGGGGGTGCGGGGACCCCACCGACCCCTCTCTCTGCCATGCCTGACCCCGCAGGCTCTCTGGCTCCTGTACCTGTTCATCATCCTCGGCGTGACGGCAGAGAAGTTGTGAGTAGCCCCACGGAGGAGGGGAGGGTCCCCGGGGGGAGCAGGGAGCCCCGTGGTCCCGGAGCAGCCCCGTCACCCCCCTCTCCACCTCTTCCAGCTTCTGCCCCAACTTATCGGCCATCTCCACCAACCTGAAGCTGTCTCACAACGTGGCAGTATCCTTCTGGGAGGCGGGGCACCTCGGCCGGGGAGGGGGGATGCAGGGATGGGGCAGGGGGAGGTGGCATGACAGGGGCACTTCTGCAAACCCACGGCACGGTGCCAGGGGAAACCGACTCGGAGCGTGAGCTGGAGACGGCGGCGGGGTGAGTGGCGGCGTGCTGGCACTGGGAGGGAGTCCTGTGGTGGCCGGAGCGGGCGGGCGCCCCGTGTCCCTGTGGGGAGGAGGCCCCCGGCTCTTTTCCTTGACGTCCCTTCTCCATGGTGTCACCTTCTTGGCCTTTGGCAACGGGGCGCCGGATGTCTTCAGTGCCGTGGTGGCCTTCTCCGACCCCCGGACGGCGGGGCTGGCCATCGGGGCCATCTTTGGTAAGGAGACCCCCACTGCCAGCTCCTCCTTGGGGGGCTGCTGGCTCAGGGAGGGTGATGGTGGGGGGGGATGTTGCGGGGCCGTGGGATGTTCCACCCTGAGAGGGACCTGTCATGTTGGCAGGTGCTGGCGTGTTCGTGACCACGGTGGTGGCTGGAGGCATCGCCCTGGTCAAGCCCTTCACAGCCGCCTCCAGACCCTTCCTTAGGGATGTCATCTTCTACATGCTGGCCGTCTTCCTCACCTTCATGGTCCTCTACTTCGGCAGGATCACGCTGGGAGAGGCTCTGGGTGAGCGCCCTGGGGGGCTGGGGTTAGGGGGGTGGCGGGAGCAGCCGGGGGTGCTGTAACCCTCCGCCGCTCCCCCCACCCCAGGTTACCTGGGGCTGTATATCTTCTACGTCTTCACCGTGGTGCTCTGCACCTGGATCCACCGGCGGCAGCGGGGGGAAGGGCTTGCACCCCCCGGACCCTGGGAGCCAGGTAAGGGCCACCAGGCTGGGCCGCCGGGACCCCCGGCGTCCCGGGGTCTCCCTCCACCGCCCCCGTCCTCTCCCCCCAGAGCTGCCGACAGACACTGAAGAGCGGGAGTCCTCAGGCACGAACAGCGGGGACTATGGTATGTCATTCCCAGGCGGCTCGGGGCCGGCTCTGCTTTGTCTTCAGGGATTGTTGGGGGTCCCAGGGACCCCCCAGGCTGCTGCGTGCATGGCTGAACCCATGGGGTGGCTGTGGCCGGGTGCTACCCTGGGGCAGGGGGATCTCCCCAGGGCCGCACGGATGACCACAAGCCCCGTGTTGGAAGGGCCAGGGGGGCCTGGGGACCCCCCCTCCCCACTCAGCCGCTGCGGCCCCTCGCAGGCGAGGAGTACCGGCCCCTGCTCCCCTCCCGGGAGACCTCCCTGCACATCCTGACGGCCGCCCTCAGCCCCTTGGACTACCGCAAGTGGAGGAGGAAGCCCTGGTACTGGCGGCTCTTCAAGGTCTTCAAGGTGAGTAGGGGGGGACACGAGCTGGGAGGAGCCCCTGCACGGGGCATCCCCCTCCCTGCTGGCCCCTGGGGCTGCGTCACCCCAGGGCTTCGCTATGGGGGCGGTGGGATAAGGGCAGGTGGGTTGGGGATGGGTCTGGGGGGTCCCCCATCCCTGCTCACGGCCACTCCTCCCAGGTGCCCATGGAGCTGGTGCTGCTGCTCACTGTTCCTGTCGTGGACCCCGACAAGGACGACCTGAACTGGAAGAGACCCCTCAACTGCCTGCACGTCCTCACCAGCCCCCTGCTCTGCATCCTCACCCTGAAGTCGGGTGCCTGTAAGAGCCCAGGGCAGCCCTGGACACCCCCCTAGAAGTGGACAGGACCGAGATGGGCCACCAAAGCCCTGGGGACCGCAGGAGCCCTTTGGAGCTGGCACCCCATCTGGGGAGGGGAGGGTGGGCCAGAGCAGAGCCAAGCTGGGGGTCTGGTGGACGGCTGTATCCTCCACACAGGGGTGGGGGGTTTGGGCCCCCCAGCATCCAGGTCCAGGGGGAGAAATGGGGCAGGCCTGGCCTGTCTGGGGAAACTGAGGCACAGAGGGGAGGAGACCCAGGAGGGCTTAGGGTGGAGGTGGCTTTAGGGGACAAGGCTTTACCTCATACCATGAGCCTGGTCAGATCCTGCCCCAGCCCGTGGTGGCTGGGGGGGCCATGCTGATGCCCCTTCTCTCTCCACCACGTGCAGATGGGCTGTACCAGATCCAGGGCATCTTCCCAGTCTGGGTACTGGTCACACTGGTTGGCTCTGTCCTGGGCATCATCATCTTCATCACCACAAGCAATGAGGAGCCACCCAAGTACCACTGTGTAAGGGGTCCCCCAGCCTTGAACGCCCACCAGGGACCATCCCAGCCTGCTCTGGAGTGGGCTGAGGGTCCTGGGGGCAGAGCCAGTCCCCAGTGTCCCCAGGAGGGATCTGGCTGGCTGGAGGGATAAAGAGTCCCGCGGGGCACACCCAGGGACCAGTGTACCCCTCTTCCTGGCAGATATTTGCCTTCCTGGGGTTTTTGGCCAGCGCCATGTGGATCAACGCCGCGGCCACAGAGCTGGTAAACATCCTCCGGACCCTGGGCATCATCTTCCAGCTGAGCAACACCGTGCTGGGCCTGACGCTGCTGGCCTGGGGCAACAGCATCGGCGGTAAGGGCTCTGCTGCACCCCCGTGCCGCCCCAGGTGCGCCCATCCTCCGGGCATCCCCCCAGGTCTCGCCTTCTCCCTCTGCAGACACCTTCTCCGACCTCACCATGGCACAGCAGGGCTATCCCCGCATGGCCTTCTCCGCCTGCTTCGGGGGCATCATCTTCAGTATCCTTTGGGGGCCGGGCGGGGAGGGGGTGGTGGTTCTTGGTGCAGGGGCTGCCTCAGTTTCCCTGCCTGCAGCCCGGGAGAGCCCCTGCTCCTGGGGGACGCCCGGGACGGAGCTGGGCAGGAGCCAGCCCAGCGTGCCTGGGATGGTGGCAGCCTCCCCGGTGCCCGCACGGTGTGGGGTGACGGGCGTGGGGTCTGTGAACCGCAGGGATGGAGCCAGCAGCATCCCCCTGTCCCCACTGCTGTCCTGGCAGGGTGGGGGTTTGGGCTGGAGTCTGGCAAATTTGGGGTCTGCTGAGGTGAAGAGGCTGTGCCACCCTCCGGGAGGCTTTGTGTGGTCCCCAGAGCAGGCTGAAGCCTCTCCTGGAGCGCTCCAGGCTGCGTGTGCCACAAACGGGCAACGCTTTGGGCTAGGGGACAGCCATGGGGTGCAGGCAGGGAGGAGGAGGAGGAGGGCCAGTGCTGCCCCCCTCCCCGGGGCGGGAGGGCCAGTGCCGTCGCTCCCCCGAGGTCCCCTGCGCTGCGTCTCCATCCTGAACGCGTCCCAGACATCCTGGTCGGCGTGGGCCTCGGCTGCCTGCTGCAGATGACCAGCAGCCAGCTGGCGGTGAAGGTAAGGCGGCCGCGGCACGGGCCGGGCCGGCAGCGCGGCCCCAGGGGCACTGCACATCGCTCCCCGTCTCTCCGGCAGCTGGAGCCCGACAGCCTCCTGGTCTGGATCCTCGCCGGGGCCCTGGGGCTGAGCTTGGTCTTCTCGTTCGTGTCGGTGCCAGCGCAGTGCTTCCAGCTGGGCAAGGCCTACGGCGTCTGCCTCATCCTCTACTACCTGGCCTTCCTCTGCCTGGCCCTGCTGACCGAGTTCAGGGTGATCCATCTCTCCGCCATCTGACCCGCCCCGCCGCCGGCAGGGGATGCACATCTGTCCCCCTCGCTCGGCAGCCCGGGCCCTCGCCGACCCCTCTCCCTGTCCCTGCCAGGGGACCCCAACCACATGCCGGAGGCAACACGTGCCAGCCCGGCCCTTGGCCTTCGCTTTCTGGAGGGGGTGGGTGGTTTGTGCTTTGGGAAAGGAAAAGGAGCTGTTAGTCATTAGCTACGTCCTCCCCCGCTCTGTTTAGTCTTGTTTAACTCCAGGAGGATCTGAGCAGGAGCGAGGCCAAGACCTCCGCTTCCTCCGGTGGCAGGGCCGGAGGAGAGGGCAGCTCCAGCCCAGGGTCACAAGAGGAGAGGTTTTACCCCTTCAACCACTTCACTTTCCCCCGCTCGTCTCCCTCCCGGCTGCTCCGGGGCAGGGCTGGGGCGGTCGTGCTACGCGGGGTAACTGCCAAGGTCTGAGCACAAGTTTGTCAGCGCGGAGGACGTGACGTGTTCACGCCGCTGGTTTGAAATAGCAGCCAAGGCAAAGCAAGACGGGGTTGAGGTGAGGCAAAGCTCCAGAGCAGTGCTTGGTTTTAATGCAAGCACAGCTGAAGGGGAAAAATAAACCAACCCTGTGGCCAAACAACAAACAAGGGGAGGCTGGTTTCCCCTGCCTTTTTAAGCTACGTTTTTCAACCTGAGTTTCAAATCCTACTTTTCTCCTCCTCCTAAGGTGGACAGAGCTGTAGGAAAGGACGTGGAGGTTTCTACACACACCGTGTTAGCCTCTGGCAAGACTAGGTTTTAGGCACTGCAAAAAAAAATTGCAATAAAAAAAACCACAACAAACCCAACCTTGACTCGCCTTGTTTGCTGCGAGGGTGTTTTCTCCCGCTCAAGGCTCGTGGCACACCGCCCTTCCCCAGCACCGGGCCCTTGGAGGGGGAGAGGGAAGAGCCGCCGGTGTCCGGTACCGAGCCGGCAGTGGGGCCGGGGGGCTGACACCCCGGGCCGCGCGGGGCGGTTTCGCCCAGCAGCTCGGGGCAGCGGTTTCCTCCGCGTTCGCCGGCGGTGGATTTCTCAACAGCAGTCACATGCGCCTGAGTCGGCTGTTTAGTCGCACGGTTGGGAACCGCAGCGTCACGGCACGGGGGCGGCGCGGGCTGCGAGCCGCCAGCGTGACTCGGCTCCCCGGGGACGGGGATACCCATGGGAAGTGGAGTGGGGGGGGCTGCTGCTTCTGCTCCCCGCGGGCCAGGCCGGGAAGTATCTGCCCTTAGGCACCCACAACCACCGTTCTGCAATTTTGCAAGCAGCACAACTGCCAGCCCTGGTTCCTGCTCCCTTCCAGGGGTGCCAGCAGCTTCCCGGGCCTGCATAATTTCTCCTTTTTCTAACCAGATACAGGCTTTCAAAAAAAAAAAAAAAACCAAACAAAACACAGCGTTCCCTGTGCCTGCAGGTATCGGCTCTGCCCTGAACCTGCACACAAGTCACCAGCAGCACAGCAGGGCTAAAGCAATTGAAACTGCAGCCAACATACCAATAGAGAGGTACAGGGTCAAAAACCCCTTCTAACTTTAAACAGTGCACTGGGGTAGCTTCAAAAAAACGTAAGTTTGAAAGCATTATCTTAACATTTAGGGAAAAAAACGGGGGGGGGGGGGAGGCGCAGAAAGGAAGCTGGGGCTTTGCTGTGCCCAAGAACAAGGATTCAGAGCAGCTCGGCAGGGCATGCATGCAAAATATGCCCACGCAAGCAGTTGCCACTGGAGAGGGAGGGCAGGCACCGCTCCTCTTCAGAAGCTGTGGAAATGCTTCAGCTGCGGCCAAGCCACACAACTGCAATAACACGGGAAAGAGGAAAGGAAGCCGCTGCCTTTACAAAGCTGAGGATGCTTTTTATTAGTGTGCTTGAAAAAAATGTAGAGAACATTTGACAGACATGTCCATAAAATCATTTTATAAACAGAACACCAGCATACAAAATCCTGCAGTGCTTCCTCCCTTGCTCCCTACAAAATGATTGTCTCTCATTAGTCTTGTGTCTCAGGTGGGGGAGAGGAGGATAAATAGAAGGGGATGCCCCATACTCAAACTTTGTTTCCTTCCAAAGTCAGATGGAAGAAGTAAACTTCTGCGACCCTCCTTGTTTTAGAAAAATAATTAATACCGTGTGTACGGGGGAGCAGATCCAACATCTCAGCACGAAAACATGGGAGCAGCACCTGAGCCCTGGACCCCAGTCCATGCATTCCCGTCTCTGTGACAGGGGAGCCCTGTTAGTGCATGTTAAGCAGGTTAGTGCCCCGCTCAAATATAGCTTAAAGCTGCAGCTCCTCTCACGCCCAGAAAACACCCCAAAAAAGTCACTGACAGCCCTGCAAGGAGAAATAGGCTGTAGAGGAATGTGGAGTTTAAACACAGCCACATTTTTTTCCCCCCTAACCTTCACAATGCTTGTTCATCCTGCCCACAACTTAAAAACAGAATAAACAACATCTCCTCCAGGCCCAGGACTAATCTGGATAAATCTCCCAGGCTGCGACTTCATGCAGAGCAACTGCGAGAGCAACAACTGCACTGCTCATTAATTTGTGGTCGAATTTATGGTTTGGAAAACAGCCCTTTAAGGTCCTTCACGGTTCAGCTCAGAAGTAGTTTCATACCTGCAGTACCCAGAAAGGAAACAAAGAGTTGCCCTGAGGCACCCAGGGGATTTGGCAAGGGTTGAGAGCAGACGCTGGTGTGTGTGCTGCCCAGAGAGCTGCTCACCCGCTCTTTCCATCCAATAGCCCAAATGCTCCCACCATGCTAGGCAGGGAGAGGTTTTCAGAAGCAGCTCTGTCTTGCCTACTTTTGAAAGTCTCATCCACCCAGGAAATGCTGCCGAGCTGCCCGGGTAGGATCAGTCCTCTCCCGCTATCCTTGTGCCACGTGGTGAGGCTACCAAGGGAAAAACAGCTATGTGGGACCAAGGGAATGGGCACATAGATCTCCCACTGCCTGACCTATCTGCAGGAAGGAGAAAGCCTTGCCAGCAAGCTCTCCTCTTAGCCTGAACCCGAGAAAATATCAAACAGCAAGAGGTGAGGGGAGCCTCCCGGCTGACAGATACTTCTAGCCCTCAGCACTTTCTGTGCTGACAGGTTAAAAAAGGGGACTTAGAGACAGGTTCTCATCACATTGCGGGCAGCGAAACACGAGCGATGATGCAACTTGCCGTGATAACGGAATAAACATAGCAGAGCTGGGAAGGGATCTCTTTTCCCCCTTCGTTCCCAACCCCCAGCTACCAGGTCTGGCAGCCTCCTTGCCAGCTCCAGAAAAGCAGACGGGTGAGAAGAATCATTGTCTTCCACGTTCCTCCTGCATCCAAAATTCAGGGGAACGGTAAAGATCTTCAGTGGATCTTCCTAAGATCTGACTCAGTCAGCATTTGCCAGCCCGAGGAACATTTCTGCAAGAGAGAGCAAGGGAGGAGCAATGCTGCTGCACTGGAACTCGCTGACCTGTATAAACAAAGCAATGACCTGGCTGAGGACTAACCAGCAGTACTGTTAGATGCCCATAAGCTCTCTTTAACCCAGAGCCAGGCAGAAATAAGTCAGACTTGGAGATGCAAAACCTTGCATTTCTTCCTTCTAGTCATCTATCTGAGCTAAGGACCAGCCAGAGATTTGCCATTTACAGAAGTGGCAGACAGAGGTCAACAGCCACCGTGACCCTGCAGAATCCCCGCTCTCGCTGAACAGAGACAGGAGCTTTGGGGTCTACAGAGGTGATCCCAGTCCTGGGCAGGGCCACAAGCAGAACTGACCAGCAGAGATGCAAATAGTGGGTAAAACTACAGCAGAGACAGAGTTTGTCTCCCCAAACTCCTGTCCTACCACCTATGGTCATAACATGATGAGATGCTGACAGCTCTCACTTCTGTCTCCAGCTGCCACAGAACTGCTCGGGGACAGCTAAAATTCAAGAATCGCAGCTGGATCTACTACAGGGAGTGCATCTAGATGTGCCAAAAAGGAGGGGAAAGGCAGACTGCTCTTCCAAAAGTGCTGAAATTTCACACCACCTCTCCTTTCTTTACATAGGAGGGTGGAGAACAAACAAAAACTCAGTCCCTGATCTTTTATTCCTAGGTTAATGGTACCCTTTAAGCAAAAGAGATCTTGAAAAAGGGCAAAAGTTTTAATATTAAGCAGGTGGCTTCAGCGCATTTCCTGCTGTTAATGGATTACACATCCCTTTCCCCAAGGTCTGTTAGTGGTAAGACAAACAGCAGGCTTGAGCCCAGGAAGCGGCTCAGAGGAAGGTCTCTGTTCTGTCCGAGATGTTCACTCTATGCTGAGCGTGGGCATCGTGCTCAATCTGGGTGTAGCAGCTTTGCACGGAGTCCCCTGGGCCTCTGTTTTTTGAGCAATTCACTGCCTAGGGGAAGAAGTTTAAACCCTAAAGCCCAACAGTACACTGAACAGATCTATACACATATCCCAATATACACGCTGTGAAGTAATACTCTAGGTTATTGCATAGAAGGCGGCTTGCGTTAGCTAGGCCTAAATGACGGTCTGGGAGCGCTGTCGGAGGCTCAGGGGCTTCAGAGAGCTGTTGGAAGCAGATGCAGGCTCTTGCAACGGTGTCTGAGATTCCTCTTTTCTGGAATGCTCCTCATACCATTCCTGCAACAGGAGATCAAACACACTGAGGGCAGGCTCTGCCCCACACTGGCCTTGCAGCCCCGCAGCAGGACCCCGAAGGGTCTGCCCTGCTCTGCCATGGGAAGACACATTTGCTCAGGCAGAGAGGCTCTTTCCAAAGCCCTGGATATAGCCTAACCTGCTGGATCCATCTGGTTAATGGCAGCACGGCTGTGATGGATGCACCGAGACCTTGCCACCCACATCCAAGCAAGAAGTACCAGCTATGGCTCAGCTACAGTTGGCTGAACAGACAAATGTGCCCATCAAGGAGGAAACATCCCTCTCTCTGGATGTCCCTCCTGAACCTCTAGGAATTTAGTACTGACGTCCCCATGGTGTTTGGGATTTACAGAGTTGCTCCCAATCCTGGGCAGTGCCCAGGGCATTACAAGGTGTTACATCCCTGAATCAGAGACCATGCAGAACAGGCGGGGAGCTCCTCTGCAGATTTCTACCCAGCTCCATGGTAAATAACATGTTTATTTTTGTTAGGGGGACTGAAGACTCATCCCCAAGCTAGCTGCCCAAGGGACAAAGGACAGATTCAAATGGTTACGAGATTAATTCTTTCAGTACTAATCATTACATTAGCCCGTGACCTTCAACCTGGAGGTGAGTGTCTGGCAGGCACTACAGCAACCAAATCCATGGCATAAAGCGCCTGACCACAAAGGGCACTAGCAAGAATGCCCTAAACAATCCAGAGAATCAGGTGATTTGTTTCCCATCTGTGTTTAGCCTGCTATTCTGAAGGAAAACCAGGCAGCATTGCTCGCAACCACGCAGCACTTTGCCTAGGAGAACACTTGGTTTCTGCGTCAGCCAGACACGCCCAAGCTCAAACACAATCACATTCCAGTGGTTTAACAAATTAGCGTTCGGCAGCCAAGCCCCAGGAACGCACTACGCATGTGCTCTTCGGCCCAGCAAACACGTCCGCCTCGGTGAGTCTAGGTGAACTCAGCCGAGCTGGCATGCCTACGCACACAGCGAGCGTGCTGTTGCTGTGACTTGGCTGACACACGCCTCCACAGCCGGGCAGCCAGACCCGCTGAGGAGGCTCTGCTGTGTTCTGTGGTTTAATAAAGTCCCTGAGTGCAAGAACCGATCAATCTAAAGTACACTTCAGCTACTGCCCGCCCTTCTCACAGAGCACGTGGCTGTCTGGGTGTTGGAGGAAGGCGGCCTCCAGTGCTTACAAGGATGGTTTCTTATTCTAGGCAATGTTCTGCTCACCACAGACTTGCTGGTATTTCCAACTCAAGCCCACATACCTGTATCTCCTCCTCATACATCTTCATACTCAAATCACTCTTGGTCCTTGATCTGCGTCCCAGAAACAGTGTTGACATTTGCTAAAGAGTTGGGGGAAGGAGGAGGAAAAAACAAAAAGTTCGTTCATCAGTCACTGAGAGGTTCACAGGATCAGTCCCTGGAACTTCAGGCATCCTTCAGATGGACACCCATCATCCATGGATGAGCTCGGGCTATCCTGGGTTCCTTCTACTGTCATGGGAAAAAGGCATTTTAGGGTGCACGTCACCTGAACAAGCCTCTGTAGGCTGAGATGAATCACACTGAGCAGATCCCCAAAGACTACAGAGGGAGGTGTAGCCCAGATGGATGTGTCTGTCAGTGGTGCTTAATTTAGTCAGATGAATGTAACAACAGTACCTGGAACAAGGCTCAAACCTAAGCTTCCAAGTACGATCTCGTCTAAGAACAATTTCAGGTCCCACTTGTCTAGACCACACCATTTACTCCATGGGCCTGCACTTCTTAAATTGTGTAAATAGAGAGCTGAAGTCTGACTTACTCTCTGACCGCATGAGTTGTATGAACAGGATTGAGAAGCAAAAGAAACTTCAGGTCTGGCATCATTCATTCTGGACTCTACTGCAAGGCTGAGGACAGCATCCTCCTTTGGTTTATTATTATTGTCTTGAAAACTGCTTCTGATCGGTATCATCGTTGCTATTCTGAATTTTGTGTGTGTGGACAAGAGCTCAGCCTTTAACTACCAAGCCAACCAACGCAAATAAAGGTCACCTAAGAAATTGTAGCACCTGCAGTTTGTAGTGGTGATACAAGAATATAATGGCTATTATTAAAACAACCACTTAAGCTCTTCCCAGATGCATGAGACAACAGTTCTGAGACAAGAGCAGTTACCCAGGTCAGCTCATTTTTCCAATTGTGCATCCTATTTTGGAATGGAAACGTAAGCAGTGCCATGGAGAAAGGAAGCCTGGTGTTTGGAATTGATACCATCATATTGCTGCATAATGCTTCAGGACTGTCCAAGCCTAAGTGTACGATGGCACAGAGAGAGAGGCAGGAGAATTACAAGACAGTGGCTTTCTTAGAGAAACGTTAATCAGCTTTTTCCAGTCAATGCTGGGCCAAGACAGTTCTAAGAAGTTTGTGGGTTGTAGCAATGTCAAGTCTATTCAGAGGAGAGGAAATTCAGCTGCTACTTTTCTAGAGCAGCAAAACGTTGTGCCAGTGCTGCAGAGTCCCTCCAGTGGCTCAGATCTCAACACTAAGATAACACTGGCAGCTTCCCTCTTAAGAGAGCAAAAGGCCTTTGTGGCCCTGGCACACTTCCCTCCCCTGAAGCCGAGAACTTGCAATAAGCATTTCCTCTTACCCCATATTTGTCCATCTGCAAAACGATCTTCTGCAGCTGAGCTGTTTCAGTGGCAGCTGAACTCTGCTTGTACAGCTCAATTATGCCCACCACTTCCTCCTTGGAGATCTCCTTCTCCAGCACAATGCCATTGTCTTCTGGAGCAGCAAGAAAAAGAAAGAGGGGAAAAAAAGTCTCCAAGGTGAACATTCATCAGCCACTACGATAATGTAGTTCAGCGCTAACAAATGTCTTTCACTGCACCCTACAAACTGGGTGCAGGAGGGATCATGATGAAATGTGTTTCTGTAACTAACACCACCTGGCTCCTACAGGCCTGTGCCTCATATTTGAATCTTCTGGCACCTGAGAAGGATGAGGGGCTGATGAAAGCTACTCCCATGGCTGGGGCCTTCACCACATTTCTGTGGGGAAGATTAGCGTTAATGGTATGCGGTAGCTATATCTCCTTCCTGCAGAAAAGTGTAAAGAATTAAGATTAGTTTGCATAGAGAATGAATAGAAAAGTCTGGGTGTAGATCACCTGGAGGAACAGCAGAAGGACTACAAGAGATTAACGTGTTTATGGCACCTACATTAGCAGGTCACAAAGTTACATGCGGTTTCAGATGCTCAGCTCAGGAGACAAAGGACAGTGAGTAAAACTGATGACTCACGGGGATGAGGGGATGGAAAGACTACTCACTGTCAGTTCCTAAAGGGTACAGAAAGGTATGCCCAAAACCTAGTCACCAGTCTAAGTACAACTGGGAGATGTGGAAAGAACTGGATAGGCAGCGTTCCTTGTCCTCCACATCATGGCAAAGAGTGCTGGCAAACCACTAGGATCCAGTGTCTTGGTGCCTGAACGCTGGACAAGGTACTTGGAGACACATTCTGGTGCCAGTGAGCATATTAGTGAGGGAGGGAAATTGGTTTTAAAAGAAAAATCATCTTCCCCTCCTGTAAGATCTCTTGTTGAGCTTTGCTACATCATTGCTGTAATGTTTCCTAGATTTCTTTCGTGAAATGCGTGTGAACTTCCTATCTTCAAATAATTTGATTGAAACGGCTCAAATAGTTGAAGTTTATATGCGTGCACATGCACACAGACACACACACACACACACACATATATATAAAACCACATACATACATATACATACACACACTTTTTGGGGAGTGGTGGAGGAGAGATTAGGGACAGAGCAGAAAGGCCAGATAGAAATATCATCAAAAGTGTAAGAATGAGCTTAGGGAGTCAGGCTAAAAAAAACCACCCAAAACCCAGGTCTTTGCTGGCCAATCCCATTCTCTCCTATGGACATAAGACACCAGGGAGAGAAGACACAATGTTGTAGGTCAACCAGTCCTCAGTTCTGACCTTCTGAATCTTGGTTCTTCCGAGTGTAGTTCATGCGGAAGACAAAAGCATCCAGAATAAAAGCCACAATGATTGTCATCACCACCTGGGAGAGGACATGAACAGAAGACATCACAAGGCTGTTGCTGGGGGATTCTTCCAGCCCAATTGGACAGGAAGCTGAGCATTTGGTCTGTGCTTCAACTCCATGCTCCCCAGCTCCTCCATGGCAGGAGAAATGCACGTCACACATGTACCTGAGAGCAAACTGCTACCAGTCAACCACAACAGGGACAGAACAAAACTCTGTGCTGCCCTAGTCCTTACCCCAGACCCAGTTTGTACAGCATCAGCTTTGTCAATGCCTGTGAATTCAACGTTCTGCAAGTGATGTAGACTCACACCTGTTTCTGGAAGATGTTATGTAGAGGAACAAAGCCGTCCTCATTTAGGGATGGAAGGTTCTGCTAGAACACAGCAAACACAGTCTCCCCTCCCCATCGCCACTATTTGATGCATGAAGCATCTCCAGAAACCTACCATGGTCACTATATAGAAGATCATGAAGTAAAGACGGCTCCAGTGAGTGGTTTGGGATGTCACTCCTTCCTAGAGAGGAGAAGGAAGAAGTCAGTAGTGCACAGAAGGGAGAGCCTGCTGTTAACGGCTTGCCAACAGACATAAAGCAGCATAAATACTATCTCCCTCTCTCATTCATGGCTCCATAGCTAGCCCCAGGGACTGCCTGCGCAATGCTCAATGCCCCAACTGGTCCTTGCAGCTAAGCCACCTCTGAAGCTAAAGAGGCTCCTATATGAAAACACACACAACATTTAGAACTCGTGGCTGAATGAGCTATTGCTGCTATGAGAACACAGCCTGGCCATCAGGGTAACAAGCTGGAGTACACAGTGACTTCATTTGTCCAGATTGTGAAGCCTAGCCTGAGGGCTGGTCAAGATTCACAAGAAAACATGCCCAGCAGCATGCCAGAGGTCAAATATCACCCAATGATTAGGACCAAAAGACATCTGGCAACAAGAATTGACAATGTTGGGCCTAATCCTGCCCATCTCCAATCACCAGGGGAAGAAAAGAGTCATGGCATGGAAGATCTAGCTCAACTGACAAGAGTCTGTGCTGTCTGTACACACAAGGTAGCTGAAGTTTACTTACCATGATGATGTACCAGTCATTGACAACTGTCAGCTCAAACAGCGTGACTGTATATAAGTGGGAGAAAAAGAGACACAATTGCTTTATTCATCCTGACCTGCTTTAGAATGATTCTTAGAGAAAGCATTTGACAGGGAAGACAGACGCATGACACCAAAGTTTCAATACAGCCAGCAAATCCGGAGACAGAATGTAGACCCTCATCACTGCAGTTACTTCAGACAAAGGGGGTTAGACCCACAGAACCAGGAGCATGGCTTAATCTGTATTTCTTAAAAGTCTCAGAAACAGACCTGACCCTTTCCACAAGACAGCATGGAAACCTCTGAAGTCTCCAGGAGATGATAAGCATCTCTGCTCACACATTAAGAAAAATCATGGAGCGTAATCACCATATTCAAACTATACTTCATCAGTGGGTTTAAAGAAATGTATTAGCATCACTAATGTTTCTTTAGAAGCACAGTGACTTAAAGCCCACCTTAAACATCTCTGGAAGTCTGGTCTGATCACCAGTCAGAACAGATCTGCTGGTTTCACACTGGCTTTTATGTGATGTCTGCTTACCTTGCAAAACAGTCATGGCACAATTAGTGAGCTGGAGCTCTTCAGACAGAAAGAACAGGATGCTGAGCGTTTGAGGTGCATTAGCAGGATTCTCTGGGAGAGTCCCAGGCTTACATGAGCATTACAGACCTGCCAAGGAGCTCTGCAGGAACACAGATGCACTAAGGAATAGTCCTTGCTACGGACAAAACTGCCCTTACCAAAGCTGTTCAAAATGTTGTCGAAGTTGTTGAGATAGTAATAACCTTCTTCCACAACTGTCTTGTTGCCAACTGTATGATTCACCCAGCGGTAAGAATCTGCGACTGTGCTTGTGCTGGTTGGAGAAACCAGGACAAAGAATAAGAAGAGAACTGGAAAAACAAGGGAAATCTCAAGGGTTATAAATACCAAAATACTTCAGAGGTGTTGAGCAGGGCGGCAGTTTCTACCTCTTGGCCAACACTTGCCTTTTTCTCTGAAAGAATGCCTCTCTCTTTTCACAGCTCAGCACAAGCCCAGGGAGCACATGGAATCTTTCTAATCATTAGCAAATATTATACCAGAAAAGCTGAGTGTTTGAGTTAGACTCCTTGGCTCACACCCTTAAAGCCTGGCATTTCCAAGTGGTCTGCCATCATTTAAGATGAAAAGGGCACAGGACAGCTGAGCTTCCAAGACCAGGTGAATTTATCTTGTACAAAGCAAGGCCTAAATATGTAACACATCTGGCAGAGCAACTCTGGCGTCACCAAGGTAAAAATCTCAACTTTGCTCTATAGCAGATGTTACAAGAGTTTCCAGGCATGGTACCATGAAGAAACCCTCCCAGTGCAGCTACCTGGCGCGAGTTACAGAGCTCATTAAAACCAGCCAACCCCACCACAGAAACCTCTCCCTTTCCAAATGCAATGCAAAAGCCATTTCATGCAATCTTACCTAGAGAAATGAAGCGTCTCCCCTAGATTTTCCCAGCACGTTGCCTTAGTTGCAAAGCCCCATTCAGACCCACCCTCTGGCCCCTTCTCCGCTTCAGGGAGACAGAGCTGCCAGAGGCACTGCTACTGGCTTTGCACCAAACCCACTGCAGAGGGGGATGGATTTGCAGTACTCACTTGCAGCAGTTTGGGTAGACCACGCCAGCAAAGAACTCCATGCCAACAATGGCAAAGCAATAGTAGAAGATCAGCAGGGTTAAACCCAGGCTGGAGGCAAAAAAACAGAAAGAGCACTGTGCTGCTGAAGAGTTGCTATAGCAGGGAAACACAAAGTGACAGGCTGGTTTCTCCGGAAGGAATTTCCAACGGATGGGAAGCAGCACTGAAAACCCCAGACCACCCTCCCTGTCACTGTGGCTGTGCAGCTCTTTGACTGCTCTCATTCAAGAAGTCCTTGGACAAGGAGCTTGACACTCGCTGAAGAGAGAAACTAAAGAGCAGCCTGGATTCCCTCCCAGTCTGTCCTTTTCTGGTAAACAAACATCTCTCCACAGTTTCTTTAATAAAGAGCAACACACACTGGTTCTGCCCTCTCCACGTCCTTGGATACAGGGACTGTGCCAAGAACAGGGTTCTGTAGCTAACACGCTCTCCTCAGACCTCCATCCCTTAAAGAATAAGGTCTGAGGACACCCCACTCAAACACCAAGGTCCTTCTGCCCCACCATTTCACAATAATGCTCTCGAGTGGTTGTACTAAGGACAGGGAAACATATGGGGCTGAGTATATTCATGCCACTGTTCCTCCCAAATGGGCCTCCCCTCTCACCAGAAGCTGGGATGGGGGAGAAAAATGAAACAAGCATCGACTCTTAATTATCCTCCTAACACAAAACCAGGAGGCAGCCCAGTGTGCTAGAGAACCTTATCACATACTGCTCCAGGAAACTGGAAGATTAATACCCCACTGCAGCACACTCAGGAGTCAGCAACAATGAATTGACAGAGCATAAACACCTTTAGCAGGTTTGACAGGTCCCTATCCTGACCCCAGCCCTAGATGTGAAACCTTCACTCCCTTCTCCCCACCACCATCCAAAGAGAGGAATTCAGTACCTGGCCATTCGGGGGAACAACTCAAACATAGTGTCCAGGACATTTCTGTAGCGTTTCTTCAATTTAAAGAGCCTGAAAGGAAAAGCCAGTTGTTACCTTTGCACTGCTACTTCCCTGGTGGTGTTTGGAATAAACAGAGTATCCTAGTCCTTGTACCTCCCAGACCAATGAACAGTAAGGTTTGCTGACAGCTAACTCACAGGACCTGGTCTTGCTCAAGTGGTCTCCACTCCCCTAACAATGTCCCGCTCTCCCATCTGAATGCTTATGGCACATTCAACTAAGTGTTTACAGGATTGAGGAATCTCAAGGAAAAGTCTATGTCTTCTTACATAGCGTGACGCATAAGCAACTATGAAAAAAAAAAAAAATCCCAAGAACTTAAGACAGTCCTGTGTACAGGGTCAGGATTCATTACTCCTTTCCTCAGATACAAGCTTTTCTGTGTTTCCCCCATGACCCAATAAAAATTGATGAAAGAAAACTACATTGTTCCTGCTAATTTAAGATCTGGCAACCCCATCAGCCTTTACAGAGAAGCACAGCTGCCAAACACAGGCTTTGGCAGGGGCGCAACAGAGAAAACATTATTTTTTTCCCCCCTTGAGTGTCATAAAGTGTTCTTTAAATCCTCACTGAAGAGCTAAATTGCATTAGCTTGCTTTTAACAAGACAACATTCTGCCTCTCAAATACCTTCCACCTATGGCTCTCAAAGCATTCTGTGAAGGTGAATGTACCCCCATAACAGCCTCGAAATGCGAGGGTTAATCAGACCCATCTTACTGAGCTGCGGAGAGGTTACAGGCCACAGACTTGCTTAAAGTGTGAGATGCAGTTAGGGCAGGGTTGTACTTCACCCTAGAAAGCAGCATCCTTTGGAAACTGTAATTTCTGGTAATTCAATGGAAATTCTTAAACTGGCTCAGACTGTCTCACCCTGACAGAAGAGCTTTTCTCTGAACAGCATCAGACAATTTAGAGGAGGTGTAAGAACCCCACGAAGGCAGACACAGGATAATCTGCCCCTGGTAAATCCCTTGATCTCTATTAGAGATCAGCTTAAGCTCCAAAGCACGGGGTTTCATATCCCATCCCAAGTTTTTGTTATCGTTCATTTTGATAACTCTGGCTAATCTCATTACCCCACGCAATTCCTGTTTGCCATGGTCACATACCCACAGAGCAATCCTTGCCCTCTCCTGGTAAGGAGCTCGGTCCCCATCTAGATTGATGGAAAACAAGCCTGGCTGTTTTCTTCACCACCTGCTCTCTGTACCCACCCCAAGCCTTCCCATCTCACCTCAGAAGCTGAAGGGGTCGCAAGACCACAATGAAGTAGAATGGCTCCATGTTAAACGCCAGTGCCATGAGCCCCAAAAATGCAAACAGGGTGACCGAGAAGTCAAAGCTGGAAAGAAAAGAAAAAAAAAAATAAGAGCAATGATTTATCACTAGCGTTTCAGCAGAGATGAGGTGCTTGGTGCTGTTCCAGCCTAACAAGATGCACAAGGCCAAGGGCAGAAGAATTACAATAGCCTGCTGATGGCCTTGTCTACAGGCCTAAAAGCTCATCTCAGAGTCGGTCTTTTTAAACCAAACAATTTTCACCACCTCTCTCTCAAAAACAGCAGTGGGCACTTACAGATTCCAACCTGAGGACAAGTACTCAATGGGCCCCAGTCCAGTGGTCTTCAGGAGCAGCTCCACGCCATAGACTGTAAATCAAGATGACACCCATGGTCAGAAATAGGCAGCATCACAAGGAGGGCTTATGCTTGCCCTCAAAGATATGTGGTGCTTTAAATACAGGACTGTTGAACATAGGTTTAACAGACTCCCACCCATCCTCCTTATTCTCAGCAAGATGCCAAAGAGACATCTTCCCTCCAAATCAACACATTTTCCTGTATTCATGGTGATTTCTCTCCAGAGCAGTCTACAAAGCAGTTAGCTGGCTAACACGCTATAAATGTTATAGGTCCTATATATATGCTACAAGGTCCTGTAGGAAAGGCCAGCAAGTGGTGTAGGGAATTCACTCCTGCCTGTGTATTTCCTTCTATCTCAGTGGAACATATCTGTATCCCATAGCCTAGCCTTGACCTGCAGCGAGAGATCTTTTCAAAGAGGAGTCATCTGAATACCTCACCCCCTGCCCTGGCAGCACCTTGTGAGCCTGTAGGTTAAAGAATGCCACAATAACATGATGATGCCCTGTTTCAGTCATCCCAAAGTCCTTCTTTCCAGGTTCCAAGGTGGGAGAGAAGGGAAGAGCTGGCTGACAACATCCTTGTGAAAAGAAGTGTTGCAGAGTGCCTCTGTCTTCAAACTTTCATAACAAGTGTTTTGAAGACTAATGGCTAGGAAAGCACTAGAATTACCCAGCAGCCAAATAAGAAGTTAGCAACGTCTCCTAGATTCTCCAGAGAACCTCCTGCTGCAGTTTTACACACTATTTTGGTTCAGTGGAGCTATATGTTTCTTCTCCTCTCGAGCAAGAGACACTGGCAGGAGAAGGAAAGTGAATTTACATCACTGAAGAGCTCCATGGCAGTGCAATGAACCAGCACATGAAGTTGCAATTGCTTATACTTGGGCTGAAAAGGAAGACTAAGGTACACTAAGGGGATGATGGTCAATTAGAAAACTCAGCTCATCAATTAGTTCATCTAGTCCTCTTGGAGTTCTCTGCAGCATGGCTCTGTACTCCATACTCCAACAGGGCTGTCTTGCTTTGTGTGGCAGAGAGCCAGCTCACAGCTGCAATCAGATCAGAGCCGGTAATGCCTCCTGGAATAGTCAGTGCAACACAGAGCAATGGGAGCAACTCCACAAAGAGCCATCACAAGTCTGGAGAAGCTTATCACTTCGCATGCTGTGCCTAACAAAACAAGGCTATTCTGCTCTCAGGGCTGAAGCTATCTTTAAGAGTAATACAAGCAGCTTTTGCAGAGAGTTGCACCAGAGGTAAGAGGCTCCCCAGACTGCAGAGGCGCAGGGAGCTGTGTAACAGTGCAGCAGTGTTCATGTGGGTCTGTGTGGATGCTGACAATCCCTGACAGGCACAGCATTGTTCTAGATGGAGTCTGCACACCTGTGGCTAAGTTTTAACTTCAAACTGAATAATCTTCTGTGAGCAGAGCTGTCTATTCACTTCCCAACTCCTTATGAAATAACACAGGTCTGTTGGGAGGCATCAGCTTACTTGTGAGGAAGACTATGTAGCTCCATGGGACGTTTCTGGAAAAGAAATTCCCTCCTGCAAGACACAAGAAGAACTTTTTCTAGCCTTCCCTTTATTCAAAGCCCCAGCATCATAGCCAAGAAACAAGTTGCAATGTTTCCTACCTTGCAGCATGAAGGTTTCAACAAGAATCCAAATCCCATTCACAGCCACCACAGTATCTGGAAAACAAAGTAAAAACCCATAGCAAACACACTCCTGGACCAGAGGACATCCGTTTCCTAGGCTAGCAAAGAGAGTACTGCAGCAGGGTTTCCAATTCAACTAACAAACTGAACTCATAACTTGAGAGAGTTGTAAAACTTCTACCCGGACTTTTCCCAAGCCTTTAACAGATCTGCTTCTGTTAAAGATCTGAAAAGTCAGATACCTTTATCTTCTGAAGGAAAAAAACCTAAAAATAAACAATGGTCTGAATCATGCTCAATCATTTTTACTCATAATTATCTTACACTCTGCCATGTTATGACCTGCATATTTCAGCTTCCTCCTAGTTCTGGAACAAGATCTTGAGAACTACTAGGTTCCCAACAGTGCAGGACAAAGCCATGTTGTCTTGGATCTATTGCTGCTCCCCAACATTCAAATCCTGAGAACTGAAGGTACAGGACTTCTCCTTTTCACTCAGATCTCCTCACTCCACCTCACACCACTGTCTTTAGTTTAGCATCCTAATTTACAAAAAACAACTCCAACATTCAAAAAAAATCCCAAATTACTGGGTAGGAACAGATCATTTAGAACATAGCAAGTAGCACCACAAGTAAGCACTCCTCCTCTAGAGGAGGGGACCACAGAATCGTTCTCGCAGGCAGTACAGTTGCCAAGCAATCCCTCCAACAACAAGGATGCTTGCACCTTCTCAAGTGCCAACAGGAAAAGGTGGCTGACTGGCAAGGCAGTTCCTTACCCAGTGTCCTTCAGCTGCAAGATAAAAACCTCTAGGCTTGTGAAAGCTAACCACCAACCTACCTAAATGCAACAAGCTGAACCCTAGAGAATCAGACCCACAAGTGCATTATGAAGTAGCGAACCAGCGAGCCTCTCCAGAAGACTCGACACAGCGAGAGCTGTATCCAGGCTGCAGTAGTGGTCGGTACGAGTATGCAGTTCCCTCCCTCTCTGCCAAAACTCCAAAATCTGTACATAAGCCATGGCTCAGACCAAAGACCAGGCCCCACCACGCTAAGTCCTTGCAAGGGCTGGCAGACACAGCATACCAGACTCACGTAATCAAGGGAGCCTAGCAGGGACAGCTCGTTACTTCTACTTACACATGGTGTATTGGAACACGCGGGACTTCACAAGGATGTTGATGCCTGCATGAAGGAAAGTGTGACAAAACAAATGTTTACGCAATCCTCCATACCTCACACACAGATTCCTCTATCTTCTCCTTAGAGACATTTTTCATACCAATCCTCAGCACAGATGCTAAACAGATTACCAGATTATTAATTTTTACTTCCTGGGACCAAGTTCAAATTTCCTCTAGAATTTTAGCAGCAATGAACTCACTATCCTTAACCCCCTAGATGCCTTTTTTCCCCTCTACGTACTAGCTCTGTGGTGTGGACAGAGGTAAATGCAGCTGCTGAAGCACGGCCCATGTTTGGAACAACACATATGCCATCAGGAAAGTTGGGTGCATCAGCAGAGGTATGTAGGATTCCTATGGCAGCTGTGTGTTTGGATCAAGATGGTGTTAACTGTTTCCCACTAGCATACAATACTGAAAAAGAATTGCAGATAAGTTCTTGTTTCTGAATGGCTACATTCAGTCAGGAGACTTGGGACACGGGAGATAAATCACATTTGCAAAACAGATTACACTGATGGGTATTTCAGACCTCTTTCCCCTTCCTGAGCAGCTGCGCTTGACCTGTATGAGCGCTGCAACTACATCTTGGGACTAGGAAGCCTAGAAGCTTTTGTGAAAGCACAAATCCCACTCCACAGTCACTGCTGTGAGTTGCTGCCTAGGATATGGAGAAACTGTACAAACAACTAGATTCAGCAATCATAAATCCCCACCTAATCTCTGTGCTGAAAAAGGAATACAGCCCTCCATGACCTCAGGGTCTGGTTTGTTACAGAGCTTCTGCCAAGAAGTCTCTTATTTTAAGGAAGCCAGGGTTTGAGTCAGAGCACAGGGAATATGTACATGACAGAAGTCCTCCTTAGAGGCTCTGAATACACAGAGAGTTAGTCAGTAGGCCTTCCCTCCACTGTTTACCAGGGACATAAGAGAAGGTCCCTCCAGAGGGCCTTGTCTTTGTGAAGAAACGCTCTTCCTGTTATTTGAACACATGCTGTCATGAAAGCACAGCCTGTTACCTTTAAAAATAAGGAATGCTGTCCGTGGAAGGTCATCAAACCAGTGCTCACGATTTCGTTTTGCCTGGAACAGCCATGATCAGAAGCAGTTAATGCTACATCCATACAAAAAATGTGCAGTGATGGAGACCCACCTTATCCCCATCGTCTGCTGTTTTTAGATTGCCTTTGTTTCTTACCCACCTTCTCTTTCATCACTGGCCTCCTTTGCTCTCCCTCCCACACACACTTCCCCTCTTCTCCACCCAGTAAATACTTACCTTCCATTTTAAGCCAACAACTTCATAGAAATTGTAAAAATCCTTTAGACTGCAAAACAGAAAGAAGCATCTGATCAGATTCTTGGAGTTGGTTAGATCCTTAATTGTCCTTGTGAGGCATCATCAGTAGAGAGTCCCTGGAAGTTAACTCCTTATTAGAACTGCAACCACAATTGATATAACTCAACACCGACCTCTCCCCAGTTTGGCCAAAGGTTACTGACTGACAATAGCCAGAACAGGGTGTGAATCCTACCTTCTTTCTGTAACACTACAGCCCTTAGAGAAAACTCTGACTCTGCTGAACTCCAGTATTTTACCACTGAGAGGAAAGACCCAAGGCTTAGATAGCAAACTCCAAGGGACAGAGATTGTACTACTCTTCATGAAGAAGTCTTGGACTGTCTTAATTACTCGTACAGTCCTTTTCTAACGTCTTTGCACATTTTCTTTTCAAGGTAACAATGGAATTTGAAAAAGGACACGAAAGCAAAGAAACTCATAAAACATAAGTGCCTGTCTAGGTGCTCAGGGTCAGGCCTCTAACAGCTTTTACGTGTCTGAAAGTGAGGATGCTGAACTTCTCAGATGCTTACTGGTATCATTAGGTGCGTACATTTAAGAACTCAGTCTTTCTCCCTATGCCATTTTCAATACTTCTCTGTGGCTCTTGACTTCAAGGAGAAGCATCGGCACCAGTTTCATGGGAGACTTCCTCTGAGCCTGTCTGTGGCCAGAACAAAGGAAAAGGAAGAGAAGGTCTCCTGCTCTAATTCCCTCTACTACCATGCTGGCTGGAGTTAGCTGCACCCACCCACCAGAATGGTAATTCTCTGCCTCATAACACAGAGAATGACAGTCCTGAAAGCACCAGCAGAACCGGATTTTAATTAACAAAACCCTGGGGGACACAGCCAGCTGCTGGTAAAAACAAAAACTTGTTAAGCTGCGAGGCTGCACTGTGTGAAGAAATGCTCCTTGCAGGCTCTAATGCTGTTCCTCAATTTCTCGCTCCTCTGTTCTGGCAGGGGAGGTGGGAAACAGAGGCTGCCTGGTGACTGCCAGCAGAGCGCTGTATCCACAAGAGGGCACGCAGAAACTCCATCACCTCCGCAGAAAAACCTCAACTCTCAGGGTAGCACCCCTCCAAGCTCCCTGCTTCCCAGACAAATCCTTTCAACCACATAATTCTATTCCCACATCCCAGACAAGTTTCCTTCCATAAACCCAGCCATCCTCTCTGAAGTACAGCCTGGGTGCAGCAGTAAGACCATCCTACCTGACTAAAGGAGTATTGCTTTGATTCAGTGCTTTGAAAGTGAGATATCGCTCTCTGGCACACATCCGAGGCTTGTAAAACCGCAACAGCCCTTCAAAGTGCTTGAAGGAAATTCCAGACGGCCTCTAGAAACAAGGGAATGTTGTCATAAGCAGCGACATCAGGCAGAAGCACACAGAGGCTAGCGCATTTAATTCTCACTCTGGATTTGTTTTAAGCAGGATTTCTACATTATTGTAAGATGCCATTGTAACTAAGCCCCAGAGGTACCCTAAGCTATTACTTTAACCTACTGAGCTTATCCCAGAGCAGAGAGATCAGAAAGCTCTCCTGGCAATCAGTCCCTCCAGCAAATGCAGAGCTGATCCCTGTTGCCCTATCATGTGAAAATTGTCCAACCAGACACCCCAAGCAACAGAGTTCAACCACTCTTCTCGGCAAATTGGTAGACAGCCTAACAGATCCCATTACTGTCACTTTTTTAAGACTATCAGCTACATGCCCTAAACACGAACTAATCTACTGGAAGTGGGTTAGTTATTTTTGGGCCTTATTTCTCTTGCTGCTCCACAAGTTAAGCAAGAAGCCAACCCTCTCCCTTAAATGCTCTGTCCCCGTAAAGAATTGTTTGTAGGTGAATTACTTCTGTTTCTGCACCTTTACTCATGCATTATCCAGTAACTGTACTGTACCGACACACGTATAACCCACCCCTCTTCCAAGCACTGGTGCTTGAGAAGTAAGTCCTCAATTGACCCACACTGAGTCAGAAAGAAATCAATGATCACATGCACTCCAGAACAAATTTCACTTGTTTTATCAAGACATTTCCATAATCTCACATGGGGCTCAAATTCAGATTACTTTGTTTTTTTCTCCAGAAACAGGTAAACAAGTTACACGAATGAAAAAAAAAAACCAGCAGCCCTTGGTGAGTATGATTACAGTCAACAGACATAAATAATCTTTTCTGGAACATGCTTTTTAAACACTCCAGACCCCTGGTGTTCTTAAAGCATTGCTGACCTCCCCCAGGCTGTTCTCAGCTCCCTGCAAAGCCCTGTACCTGTTTGGTGATCAGCAAGCGGTAGGCATGCTGTATGGCCGTGCGCTTGTGCAGCAGCAAGGACTTAAACTTCCTCTTCTCGATGTCATTGAATGTATCGAACACAACAGCAAGAAGCTGCAGAGAGCAGACAGGAGAGAAAGTCATGTTTTGATCCTTCGACTCTGCAGCTACCTGAGCCAGTGCTTCTCGAACAGGCAGGAATATCTTGTCCAGAAAGGCAAGGAGAGGCATTGCCTGCAGGAGGAATTTACCAAGTGCTACACTGACTGAGGCAGAATGGAGTCAGTGAGGGACTGCTGGCCTTAAGAGATCACCAAGAACATTGCACACACACTGGTCCATTTTTGGAAGAGGTCCAGATGTTTCTGGACTCCTAACACTTGCTATTGGTTTTAAGCTAAGGCTAAACCACCCCACGCAACAGAAAGCAGTAGGTAAAGGTTTGTCAAAATGCCCTGATCTCTTCCTGGAAAGCAGGTTTTGAGGGCTGCTCTCTGGACTCAGCTGGCCACGGGAGCTTTGGCAAACATGCGTCAAAGCTAGACCTCCATCTAGGACAGCAGCAGTGAAATCCAAGCCCACTACAAGCATCAAATCACTCACCTTGGGTTGCAGAATTCCTCAACTCCTTTGGCAACCCTTTTTCCACCACTCACATCCTCCCCTGAGCTGGTCTTGGCCCTGCCCTAGATGCTGCAAGAAGCAGAGCCAGCATGGCAGCCACGCTCTCATACTGCAGTTATCAATACTCTTCAATCCTGCCATATTTAGTAGTTCCATCCCCTTCACACTGATTTACAAAGTATTTCAGGTAGGCCCAGATAATAAAATGCCATTTTATGATAAATAATTAAGACAGAAAAGGACAATAAATTTCATGCAACTGTACGTCACTCCAAGCATGATATTAATGCGAGAGAAGTTGAAAGATACTTGTATCATTCTGTTTTCTGTGATTTAATTCAATTCCCTGTGGTTAAACTTTAAAAGACTCCTCTCTGTAGCAAAGCTGCCATTTCTAGACGTATTCTGCCAAAGGGTCTCAGATTATTACAGGGCACTTTTGGGAATGGAGAAGACTCTGCTGGGCAACGAGCTCCAAAGTCAGGCAGAGAGAAGTCAAGTGCTTCATCAGGGGACTCACCAAGTTCATGATGAAGTACAGCTCAATGGAGAGATACACTATGAAGAAGACACAGGACCAGGGGTTGCGGGCATAAGATGGCATCATCACATCGGGGAAACTGTATCCGAAAAAGATGCACGTTTAAGCCCCAAATAGCTCATGCTACGCTTCCTACTACAAAGGCAAGAGCACAGGACAGGGATGTGTATGTAACCCCACACCCATAGCTCATGACACAGAAGGTTCTGCCAAGCAATGAGCAGCAAGAACATGGAGACATGACGAAAAAAATAAATATTAAAAGCACATTCCTTGCACATCCCAGAAACTAGACGGGCAAAGAGGATTTGTAACGTGGCTAAGGGTTGGGCTTTAACACTTAGCAACGACAGCAATACAGGCTTGGTGCAAGAGTGTTACAACCTAAGATTTATTCCATCCTTTGCTAATTTCCTAATCCCCAGAGCTCTCCCCGACAGCAGATCAATATTTACCCACTGTTGTTATCCCCCTTTCCTAGCAGATAGGTGAACCAAAGCAGAGGAAGAGGAAGTTAGCCAACAGTTTGCTGTTGTGAAGTGACAAAGGAGCACAAATAGAAACTTTCCCTTCTTGGACCAAGGCCTAATAAAGCCATTTCCCCCCTTATTGCCCTCACAGGGATGAAGTGATCTGAGTTGTTTAGAGATAACTCTGCATTTGAGGTCACACTGTCCTAAAACAAAATGAAATACCAGTTCTTCCCATGCAGGCTGACCCAAGAAATCTCCCTCTCATGCAGAGGAAAGGGGTCACACTGGAGACAGAGTATTTCTGCAGTTAAACTCTTGGCTCTGCTAGACTTCTTTGGGGACAAAGAGAAAGACTGAGCTAGAAAAGCATGAACTTACTTTGAAGTGGTCAAAAGCACAAAGAGATTCACGAGGCTGTTCTCTAAGGTATTGAAGTACTGAAAGAAAAAAAACCCCACAACTCCCATGACAAAATGCAAGCAGAATTTCATAGTGACGTTTTGTTCAAAAAACAACCAGCAAACCCACCCACCCACCCACTTGAATACATGCACTTCTACAATTCCCTGATGCCTTCTAGGGAAAGGGTACTTCAGCACTGGTCCTTTTTCAAGGTCCTTGAGAGATGGCATGTGAAGAGTCAAAACAATTAAAAGCTCATCTACACATTTTTGTAGTAGCTACTCCCAGCTAGCCAAGACTCGGCAGCAGCAGGAACTAGTGGCTGCTAGACTCTGACAGCCACAGTCTGATGCAGCCAAGCCTTCACCCAGATACCTGCCTCCCCTGGGGACAGTGGCAGGTGGCTCGTTTGACTGAACTGAGACACCAAGAACAAGGAACAACTACGGGAATGTTCCCTTCGGGCCATCCTGTCTTTGAGGAAGTTCTCTGCACTGTCTTCCTTCCCAGCAGTGAGTAAACCAGGGTAACACTGCCAGGCAGCCGCTGAGCAGCTAGCGTCTGGCCTCCCAGGCCACCACACAGCAATAAGCTACATCTGCACAGTAGCACTTGATTCTTAAGCTGGTCAAAATGGAACTCAAGCTTCAGTTCAAAGAATCAGTGATACTCACCGGATCCGAGTGGTTAGGAGAAAACAAGTAAAAACCTAGAGAAGCGGCAAAGAAGGAAGAGGAAGAGAGAAGAAAGGGGGAAAGAACAAACAAAAATAAAGTCTGTTTAATGTCCAGCAGCAGAGTGCTGAGACTCTGTTCCCAAAGAGAAGGTCACACTAAGAGTCAGCCCTCTCTGACACCACGAAGAGGAGAGTATCTGGAAAGCCTTCACCATACAGGTTTGACAATACACGTTCATTGGCATTTCACCTATCCTCCAGAAAAAGAACCTTCTGAGGATAGCAGGTACACTGCAGACACATGCATTTGTGGGAGTTTAGACTGGGAAACCACAAACACACCAGAGACTACCCTCTGGCAGAAGCCAAATGGACCTTTGTCTCAAAATCAAATATCCAGCTCCTAGATTTTTCGGATCTTTAATTCTGCCTTCCAGATGACTGCGGATGAAATGGCATCCTTGCAGGACTTTGAATCTGATCAACTTTATATTCATCCAGGTAGCTTGTTTTGCTTTTGGACAATAACTGGTTAAGAGCATCACTTCACCTTCCATAAATATAACTCACCCAGGATGGCAAAAATCACCATGAAGAAAAGCAAGAGGAGAAGAATATCAATAAATGGTGGGAGGGACTGGAAGATCTGTCGCAGATTTCTGAAAAAAATGAGAAAATATTAACGACTTAAAACTTGCAAGGGAAAAAAACCAACAACATACCACACTTGACTACTTTCTTCCTACTCCCACCAAGGATTACAAGTAGAAAGCTAGGTAAATTAAGATTGTTTCCAAGCTACCTATCTTTCCTTTGCAGTCAGCTCTCAGGTACTGCAAACAATACTGATGTCACCCTGTCAATGTTCCTCCTCCAGACCCAAGACTAGCTCTGTGATTCACTGTGCAGCTTACAGGCAAATCTAGGAGCCAGAAACAACACAGCCACATTCACATGTTGTGCTCTCTGAGGTAGTTTATGAAGCTGAGGACAGTACACATAAGCACCGTGTACTGTGAGCACATCCAAAGCTACTACCTATGAAATTGCCCTACACAGGCAAGGCACCAGGTATACTTCAGTCGCAATCACAAAAGATCTCAGATCCGAAATGCCCGTGAAAGACACTTATTTTCCCCGAGATGCCTGCGGGATCAGAGTGCTTTTCCTTCACCTCAGCCCCAGGCAAGACAGCAGAAAACCCAGCCGGCTGACCGCTCACCTTCTGACGGCACCACAGTAACGGCAGTCCACCAGGAAGATACAGCGCAGAGCTCTTGTTATCCGGACATGTGAGGTTTGGCGCACCAACACCACGATGGCCTCTATGAACTGTACAAACAGCACGCAAGTCTGCAAAAAAGGGGTTTAATGAGAAGCACAGCTACAGTCTCCTTTTGGGAAAGGCAAAGCTGTCACTAACCACCCATTTATTTGGACACTTTATGGGTGGGAGATGTCTCCGAGAGCTTAGAGACCTCACATTAATCATCTGGCAGCTGGGACACATGGCTAAGTCATCGCTGCTACAGTACAGGCCAATATTAATCCAGTTCTTCGGTTCCCGAAGACACTGAAGGAGAAACACTGACAATCAGACTGAAAACTTACCTTCACCATAGTCCTTTTGTGCCTGATAAAGGTCTGGAAGCCCAGCCACCTCATCTTCATTGAGAGTTCAAAGACCACCACAATTAATGCAAACAGCTCCAGGGTTGCATGGACCTGTTACAATACAGCAAAGCTTAAACCAGCGCTGCTGACTACAACCAGCAGCACATCAGAGGCCACACTCCCGCCCTTCCTTTTTCAAGAAGCACATGGGTTTGACAACAGCCTGTGCACAGCTCTGTGACATACAGGAAAAACCAAGGCCACTCTTAAAGCTAGCACAACACTGTTTTTCAAAGTTACTATATTTGTTGCTCTGTGCTTTTATTAAAGCCTGTAGAATTTTCCTCTATTCGGTATCAGCCCAGAACTTCCTGGAAATCCACATCCCTTTTGGACTTGAAGAACATCAAAAGATGTATTGATACATTTGAAATAAATGGGCAAGACACCAGCAACTCAAGCAAAACCCTTTTTTAAAAGTTTGAGACTGCAATTTTATTGGGGAAATGCAGGAAGAAAAGCTGCTGGGCAGAGAGAATTTACACAGAGAAGGGTTTTCTCTTGAAATAGATGTTCTGGATGACCACAGACAGGGCCAAGCTCTGTAACAGCACGCAGCTTTTGTCAGTGCTGAAGGATCCTTTCTCCATCAGAAGATGCAAAAGGCACCACAAAGACTACAGTATTTTGTTAGAGCCTCAGTTTTAGCCACAGCTCAAAACCCAAATGGAGTTACACAGCCCTGACTCATTTTGAAGAACACTTTGACCCCAAGCTTGTCACAGCTGTTCCACACCCCTGGCATGGTCCTAGGGTGCCATTAACAGCTCCAAAAGCAGATGTAGATTCTCGCAATAGCAGCTCCTAGCACTGTGCCTGACAGTGGTACCTCATGAAGTGGTTGTGGACTGAAGACAGAACACACCAGTTTGTGTATCCTTTCTCTCAACCTGCATTTTGTGAAGGTTGGACATAAAACTTCAAGTCACTCACACACACACAGAGACACACACATTAAAAAGAGTCCTCACGACACTAGGAGGAGAGGACAGAAGAGTCCCAAGCCGAGATCTGTTTGTGTTCTAGGAACCAGTGGTGGTGCTGGGGTAACGGCACCAACCCTGACAATGACTTTAAAACCACGCCGTCAAAACACACAGATTCTTGAGTGACCTCAAGAAAAAGCAAAAACCATACACTTCTCAAGCAGTTACAAAATTTAAGAACCGTACAAACTTGATAATATGAAATAAAGTTGTCACTTTCGTTGTGGTCTATGCACATCAGATGAAAAAAGGATGTTTTGCTGGCTGGCATATCTGCTGTCAACCGAATTTACAGAACAAGCTAGCTGTTTTTTCCTATTACTGCTACCTTCTTCCTCTCTGTTTAGCCTTCTTTTTCCTCTTACTCACACCTGCAAAACAGGCAGACTTCTTCATTTTGCCCCAAAGTACTTACAAAGATGCCAAGACGGAGCATAGGAACAGCTGGTGCCTCGCAGAGAGACAGCGACAGGAGCAGCAGTGCTGTGCTCAGCTCCATTAGGTAGAAAAGGTGATTGTGTGCAAAGAGGTAGGCAGCAAGTGCTTTGGCATTTTTGGGGTGAGTGAAGAACTTATCATTATTTTCTCCTTCCTAAGGCAGCAGGAATAAAGAAGAAAACAGCATTAGTAAGTTTCAGTACTACAACAGAGTTTTCCACATGAGGAATGCAAACTTTTTTAAGGATTAGAGACAATTCCTAACAGACTATTCCCAGTTTACAGCCTGACATTGATCTGTTTATTGAGGAATGAACTTTACACACACGGGACATCCCCTTCTGTTCATAAGCATATTTCAGTAATTAAATTCATTAATATCCACAAGCTCCTCCTTCAGAAACCCTTGAGCCTTTTCAAAATGAGCAAGAGTGCTGAAAGAATTTATAAAGGTGGGCAAAGAAACTTTAGTCAACATCCCAACGTAAGCACAGCACTCCATTTACTTGCAACCACTTCCACATGTTTACAGACTTTGATTAAACTTGTCCAGGACAGAACACGAAAACACACAGATAAGCTCCGGGGCACCTGGCTGACAGTTGCTCCTCCTTATCTTGGCCTTGCAAAATGTCTGGGAGAAGACACTGGAGCACATGCAGTGTTTTCTGCTTCAGGAATGTGAGAAGACAGACTCCACGAAAAATTAACAAGTCTCTATGCTGATTTGTCATTCCCTCTTAACTAGAAAGCTTAATTAACATTAAAAGGTCAGATACTTCATCTTAACAGTTTGCCTACAACTGATTGTTAAACAGCTACATCATTACTATTTTTACCTCTAGGACAAAACTTCGTTTGGGGAGAATTTAGAGGTTTTTCATGCAGAACCACCCAAAAGCTTCTTCCCTTTCTTGAGTCAATGGTTTAAGCAAGGGAGCCTTTGTCACTCACAGGAAACTTGCTGCCCTTGGAAACTGTCATACGAGATCATTTTTCCCCAGCTGGGACAATCTGATACACAAGAAGTTGGGTTTCTTCAAAATTAACGTCTTTCCAGGTCCAATTACTGTAGGGACAGTAAGCTATTACTATCAAAGCAGAAAACTGTGACTGCAAATGGATAACAAGGTCAGGAAACAGGATCTCCTTTAAGAAGTGAAGCATCCTCGAGACTAATTCAGAAGAGGGTTTCAAATGTCTCTCATTTACTCATCTCACATTCTGTTTAAGAACAAACATGCACACACTGCCGGGTCAGCGAGCCAGATTGCAAACAGGACAAAACCCAGCAGCAATCTCCATAAAATGCAGGACCCCCCCCTCAAAGACAGCGCTAGCTTAGATCAGCAGGGGCATTCTTATTCACGCCTGGCAAAACACACTTGCAGAATGAAAAATAGTCTCAATTCTGCCTCTTGGTAGCCAAGCAATTCAAAACATTGCTGGACAGCAAAGTCCTCTTATTCAAATAAGACACTCTTGCCTGCAGCTACTCGTTCAAATAAACAATCTGCATGCTCTTTAAGTTATGTCTGCTTCATTTCAAGGACATTGTCGTCATGACCATTGGTCAAGGCAGCAGCAAGAATAATTTGCATCTGAAGGACCAGGCCTGCTGCGTACATTACCATCAGACACTGCAGCAGCTCAATGACCCTTTGCAGAGCATCTCCAATAACCATGAGTTTAAACATAAGCCCGGGAGGGGCTGGGGCTACCATTATACTGTCAGTGCTGCTCTAGCATATGACGAAGCCAAAGCATTACCAAGGTCCAAGCCTACCCAGTTTTAATATGTCAGCAAAGCAATACTTCTCAGTCCTGTGGTATAGGAGCAGGGAGGAACAAATGGTTTCAGTCACCTTGCAGTGGCTTAAGCAGAAAGCCTAACAGGGTCCAAAGCTCCTCAAACTGCAATGCAGAGCCTCTGAAAGGGAACGAAGAGGGGGAGGAAGGAAGGACAGTAAGGGAACCAGCAACAATTTCAGACTGGCCAGCTCTGGGAGAAGCTCAGTTTTGGTGGCTAATTCATCACACCAGACTGTAGAGCAATCTTTAAAATATTATAATCTGTTGATTTACCGATGGCGTTTCCTGTAACTGGAGCATGGGCGGGGTTGGTCAGTTGGTTTGTTTCTTGCTTTTTCTTTCCAGATAGGATACATTTCACTCCTGGGCTGATCCTAATCTCAGCATGCTTTCTTCCCATAGAAATCAAGACCTCTGCTTTCTCTTATGTCTTACATGACCTGCAGGGCTTGACTGATGCTAAACGCACATCCCAGGGCCGCCCACCAAATCTGTGGCCAAGGCAGGATTAGGACCTGCAGTTCCAGAACACAAGAGGTCTCCAGGAGAGCACTGACCGCTCACCCTGGAGCAACTGAAGAGATAAAATGATTATCTATAATAAGTTACAGAAATCTCCATGGCAAGGTGGCAGAACTGAACACATGCTGAATCCCTCTGCTACAGTCCTTGGTACTGGGAAAGATGGGAGAGGATGGGTAGCTTCTTCAGTTGCTCCCAAATGATTTGCCAGAGCCCATCTGAAGGCACTCCCAGCATCTCCCCACTCTTTGAGTGGATTGCTTTGCAAAGCACCATTTTTTTAACCTCAAAACTGAAGCTGTTTGTTTCTTATCATCGAGAACTACCATAGTTTCAGAAGTCCATTTTTCACACAACACAGCAGACAGCAGGGCTCACCTGGAGGTAGATTGCTGCCTCTTGGTAGTTCATTTCCCAGTTGTGCCGGGCAGAGCTTTGCTGTGCACAGCAGTCCCCCGCAGCAGGGCTGGATGCATCATTAATAACGTCATAGCTACCTCCATCTGCATCAGTACAATAAGAGAAAAATTGATTTGCAATTAAGTGAGCTGAGATTGATCAGGAGGCATGCAAACAAGCCAGGCACTGGGACCAGAGACAAGCATCAAGAGGTGGCAGAGTACCCAGAAAACTGGCAGCTTGTACACAGACAAATTGACCCTTCCCATATAGGAGATTTTAAGAGACGCACTCAAACTCAGCACTTCGACACAGAATATCATCAAAAGAGACAGCATCCTATTTAATACGATAAGCAGGTCTCCTGGCTCAGGAGATCTGTGCTGTCATGTTTGTAGCATACTAACAGCAGTTATAAACTATAGACAGGCAGCTAACAGCGAGGAGTCTCCAAGGATGTCCAACCCACAGAATAACAGTGGACTTGCTAAAGGAACACTGCCTTTTCACATTTAACGGTAGGACAGACCGTGGAAGAATGGAGTCCAGGACTACCACAGGCAAGGGAAAGCAGCCTAAATACAGAAGCTGTATAGTACACTAATAGCAGCAGTACAGTATTCTTAGTAGAAAGCTTCATTTTTCAGAGCTCTACAGACTCATTAAACAATGCATCTTTGCAGCACTCCTTTTGGTGCAGATAAGTACCAATATTCCTCTGATGAAAACAAACAGCAAGATTAATTTTCTGTTCATATCCCATAGATTGATTTTGCAACTTCTAAGAGCACATCTTTCTCATCAGTAAAGCACTACAAAACAACTAACATTTGTAACAAATTTCCTAACTAAAAATTTCATTTAAAAATACAATTCTATTGCAAAAAGCAACTCCCACGCATAGCTCCTTATACGTAGTGCCCTTCCCATAGGAGAGCTGCGCAGGGCACATATATAAACTCCAGAATACTTGCCATTTTTTGCATTCTACAGCCTCAGTGCTATTAAGACATGAAAAACATGCATGAAGACAGTTATTGTTCAAAAAGGGAACGTCACTTGGTTTCTTCTTCTGGGACTAGAATTTTTAATTTGCACCTTTGAGAAAGAATACTGAGCAGAAACCTGCTTCGGGCCACACATGAAACCTGTGGTGGAGCTGTCTGCACACCCAGCGCCCCAGAGTTTCAATCATTAACCCAAACCAGATGGTTGTTCTTGCTCTCAGTAGAGACTTCCCTCCTCCAGTGCCTCATGTTCCCAAAGAGGGTACATGTAAAATTGATCTTGCCAGTGCAAAAGTGCCGATTTCCCCCCTTTTCATAGGCGCAGCAGCAGTAATGCGGTAGCTTGTTCTCTCTGTCTTGCAAGAAGTTATCGGAGAGTGGGAAAAAATTACAATGAAGTTCTTTGCCTCTCTCATACAGCATGCTGAAGATTTGCTGCATCTCTTTGCTATAACAAAATAATCCTCTTTGAGTTACTGATTCAGTCTTTCTAGAACACTCTCGGGAGTGGGGAGAGAGTCCACGCGAAAAACTGCACCCGTCAAGAGAAACAGCCCTGCATGCTCCTGACAGAGGCAGAAACCCCTTCATCAATGCAGAGCCACAGTTGCCTTTTCCACCCTCAAATCAAACTGAGATAACATTTATCTGGGATTTGTAAAGACTTTCCAGATTGCATACTCAGATAGCTGAGAATCCTGCAGCATTTAAGCCTATTTCTCTTCCTTGCTTCCACCATACCCTTAAAATAACACTCAAAATCTGGATGAATGTTTGAATGAGGCCAATTCCTCCCCCATGCCCCTTTACACCTTGAATGAGCACAGTTCTTGAAAAAAATTAATAATAGAGATTATATTTATCCGCTGTTGTGGTTTAGCCATCCACAGATAGAACCGGATGGCAGTCTTCTGGGTTTGTTTGCCTTTTAACTAAAAGATGACAACAATATGCAAAAATCAGAAGCTTTACATTGTGAGCTCTAAAAAGTTCTAAAAGCTTTGTAAATAATATGTAATTGTGTGTGTGTTTCGAACAGTTGCAGAAGGAGCACGTCTTCATCAGAACCTGGACTCACTGCTGAAGATCTTTACTGCCCAGAAGACTAAGTACTTTCCAATCCTCATTCCCATCCTAACCGATAGTTTGCTGCCAGAAAAAAACACACTGCAGCCCCGTCCTGCCTGCCTTCCCCTCCACTGGGCACTAACCTGGGTCACAGTAGAGGCAGAGCACGAAGTGGCCTCCAGCCCCCAGCCTCAAAGACCTCAAGCATTACCATAGACAGGCGCAGAGCTGTCAAACACCCCCAAACTTTGCTGAGGTGCACAAGCGACTGGTACATCGGAGCAGAGAGTGCAACCTCTTCGTATCACATATAACCTGCTGTCTGAAGATGCCCAGAGCCCTGTGTGCCATCCATGATGTGACCCGGATGGCTCTACAGGACGTCACCCACAGCTTCTTCATTATCTGGTGGCTGGAGCAAGGCTGCAGGATGCCTTGCTCAAAGCAGCAACGACTGACGGCGCTAACAGGAGCTGGAGTTTCAGGCCTTTCCATAACTCACCTTCAAAACACAGCAAGCCTTCAGAGAAAATCTGAGCGTGATTCATCTCACAAGGTTCAGGGGATATTGAAAAAGCACAGAATCAACACCTTGGCTTGCACTAGCTCTTTTGGGGAAGAGAGAATATTAAGCAGGTTGCTTATAATGTTACCATGTTATTGGAGCATTACAGTATATACAAAATTTAAGAACATCAAAACGTACCGTGGTCAAATCAGCAAAGGTTTGCAGCATTAAATGAAACACCAAAATACTGTACCCTACCAAAAGATGCCAAAACTACCTTTAGCCCTGAAGTAGTCCTTTCACAAAGACCAACCTCTCTTTGAAAAGGATCAACACTAGGAAAAGATACACCACAGTAAAAACCCAGGACCTCTCCCTGCATTTCACACAGAGGACTCGCAGCTGAAACAGAAGAGATGTCCCAGTGAGATCAACGTTGCAAATACAAAACAGCACTCAAAGATGCAAACCAGAAACAAAAACTAACTGTAGAAACCAAGATGCTTTCCTCCTGCCTAAACCAGACATCATCTTTCTAGGCACAGACAACAGAAGATGTACTGGTGAAGTGTTCCAGTGTGGAGCTGCATTTTGTGGATCAGCTCCTTCCCCATCAGGTACCAGAAGGTTGATCTAGCATCCCTGAGGCAACAGCATCATCTGGGTAATAAATAATAATAAAAATAATAATAAATTTGAAAAGCAACCCTGTGACTGTTTGTTTGGCAGCCCTCCAGCTAGCTAATTTCCTCAGCTGCTCCCATGATAACAATGACACAGACTAATGCAACCTCTGCTCCGCTCAGCTCGTGCTGCAGAACATCCCCGACGGCATTTACCATTAGTATCGAGCTCAATGAGATAGGAGGATCTCTCCACAGGACTCCCGTAATCCTCGAAGTAGATGGCAGGCGGCTCTCTCCACCGCGTGGCAGTCGCCGCGTCGGGAAGCGGGCACGCTTGTGTTCGGAGTCAGGGAGAGGGAGACAAGTCAGGTCTGGAGTTCCTTCCTCCCCTCCGAAAGCCGATCCTCAATTTTGCAGCTTCCTCAAGGGAAAGCTACGCACAAAAAGATTTTCCTCTGCTCTCTGCAGAACTCTACGTTTTCTCCCCTCCCCTCTGAGGAAGGTGGCTCAGACTTCAGTGAAATCGTTTCCCTATTGCTGTCTTAGCGGCAGGATGTTTCTAAGTGCAAGTTGTTGGAAGGCTTAGCTGCGGGACAAAGAGCTTTTAAGCACGAGCGTGGTGGTAAAGCAAGGCTTCATGTGCCATGCTGTCTTATTTTGGCATATAGCAGAATTTGCTCACCAGTGAACATGAACAACTAATGGGAATGGAGTCAAAGTGCTTACAAGTCACAGCAAGAAGCCTTCCCCCCACCCCAGCAAAAAAAGAAAACAGATATTTGTGAAGTTCACAGTACAAGGGGCATGACAAAGTAAATGAACTGAGCTGTTCACAGATGGCAAAGCTTCCTTCCACACTTGTGTAACTTATCCCAGACGTTCCCTGAAAAGGGAGAGAGGGAGGGGGAAAAAAAGAAAAGAGAAAAAAAGAAAAAGCAAAACCAGCTGGCTGCTTACACAAGGCATCCGGAACGATACTGCCGGGACTCCAACATTTCCATTCAGTGCAGCAGAGCATGCTCCTGTGTAAATAGTTTCCATATGTCATCATTACAATAAAAACCAAAAAAACAGAAAAGAAAGAAAGAGAAGGAGCATAAACTTTCCAGAGCCCAAGTCTCTCCCTTTGCAAACCAAATTCCCTGCTTAGGGGAAGGAAAAACTCTCCGTTGGCTGCGAGAGCAAACAAACTCCTCTCATTCGGAGGTGCTCACACGGCCACGGGGGATCTTGAGAGCAGGGCTGAGAGGGGAATAAGGGACAGAAAACATTCACAGGAACCAGGGATAAATCACCCTTGCCAGACAGGCTATTTTATGTCAAACTGAAGTCAATTTGGACTGTCATTGTTTGATCTTTGGTGTCTGCAATTGTTTTAATAAATAACAATGATTTAAAAAATCCAACAAACTAGTAACCTCCTACAAATTCGAAGAGTTATAAACAAACTCTACAGGGTAGCTCTCACATTTGCCTCAGAGCTCCCCCAGTCTGGCTCTCATTAGCCTGTTCACCAGATGTTCTGCTTTCTAGATAGCACACACTTTTTATGGCGTTACACTGAAACAGACTGAGATGCCTCTAATTAGCTCCTCGCCTGCCTCCAAAGCCATGTGCCCTTACAGGACTTACCAGGGCTTTCTCCTAAAAGGTTGAGGAAGGTCTTGGTGGAGCTGCTAGTTGCCATCCTGTCCAGATAATGCTATTTTAGCCAGTATACCTGTGATGTGGAAGGCAGGGCAAGTGACATAATTCAGCAAAAATATTCTTATAGTTAAATCTGTCATTCACACTGTTTACATATCACATGTGTAGTTAACGTCAGACAGCAGTATGTAAGTTATTCATCTAATGAGTTGCACGTGCAAGTAGTATTTCTTTTGATAGGCAAAAAAAGAAATGGATACATGACTTTGGAGACAGGACACATCTTCATTCACATTGCTTTACAAGGTTCCTGCAAGTGGATGCACCAAATAGAGCAGCAAGAGAGAAAAGTACGCAAGGTGTTGCCTTCCTGCAGTCGGGAAAGGTCAAGCTGTCCAGGGCATGCGACCCGGGCATGAAGCAGGAGGAGAACAGTATTTATCTGTCAAAGGCAACCAGAAGTGCTCCTCTCTCCCAGAAAGCCCTCGTCAACTGAACCACATGGAGCACCCACTACAGAAGATGCAACTCCATGACAAAACAGGCAACAAAGTAGATGGCCACCCTCCTCCAGTACAAGCTGTACAGGCACCTTCAGTCCCAAAGCCACTACAATACTACAACACAATCCAGGCAAAGCCCAGAAGCAGCTCTGGCCAGGAAACAGCAGGATCCTGAAATGTCAATTATGTTGGAGTTGTACCAGCACCAGTGATGGTCTTTTCCCTTCCAAGTGCTTACATGCCATGTAGCTTAATCTCCAGAGGATTTATCTTCTCTCCCTGCTCCAATGCGGTTGATAAGAAACTGCTCCTTTTCTTTTCAGGTGCTGAGGCATGAACATGCGTGCATTTGTTTCTTCAAGGCCAGACTCACCTACCCGGGAGAAAAAAAAGCTGGAAGCCGCCTGGAAAGCACAGCTGGTTTGGCACTTGGCTACTCATCTCAGAGGTGAGAGAGACAGAGAGTGAAATCAATGCCTTCAGCGCCTGACTGCCAGTTCAGCGCTGTGCCAACAGGAACATCACGGGACTGATCTTTGCAGCCCAAAATATCCTAGCACCCATCCTGTTTTCAGGGGATGTTATGGGAAGGAATTTAACAGCCGTGAGGAAGTCTAAACAATTAACTATCAGTTTGTTGCCTAGGAAAAACAGGGCATCTCCAACAGAGTGCAGTGCCAAGCCCTTCTGTTGCAAGAGAAATAATATACTTCTGAATATTTCAAGTCAGCGTAACTGAGTCACGCTCTTCCTTAGGGACGACGGCACAGCAGAAACATATGCAAAGGCCTCAGGGCTCTTTGTCTTACTATATTTTTACAGCACTCGCTTGCTGTGAAGCTCAACAAATAAAGTCACTTCAGCTTCCTATTTAACACAGACAAGTTTTTTTAAAAAAATATGGATGTTGCCACTTCCTGTGAGTGGTACGAGGTGACTGAAATCTACCGTCCTCACCTCTATTTGAGAATCCAGTTAGTTCCTATGGCACCAACATGAGCTCACTTCACGCTATCATCCACCACACTACAGGGAGCTGAATCCACATGAAGTATGAGCAGATGTCCCTCAGCATGGTAAGCTACTTTTTAATATATTATTGCATCTTATCAATTGTGCTGCCTATCTTCTTATATTGAAGACAACTTAAGCCCTTCATTGTTTAATTAGAGGACCACCGTATCCTTGCTAACATCTGCGTTGCACACATGTAAAGACCCTGATGCACAAGCTAAACACAACTACAGAACAGCTAAAGCATGGTAGGAAATTGTTTTGTCTCAGCAGAAGCCGTGCCTCCAGCTAGCTCTTACTCTGAGTGGGTCAGAGCCAGTATTTAGGTAACCATTTGCCTGCGGCTCGCTAACCGTTCACAACGGAGGATGAGCTATGATGATTCACTCGGACATTTACTTCCTACACCACCCTGCTGGGGACAAAAAGAGACATTTGTAAGAAAGAAGGGAAAAAAAAAGTAAAAGGCTTCTAAGAAAACAAGGATGAGGATAATTTTTCCGATCTACACTAGCCAATATCAGTTGGTTGGAGATCCTCCGCTGTGCAGTTTACTGCCTCGTCTCTTCAGGGCACCTGCTCTCCTTTGAACTCAACCCTGATCACTCCTCAATTCACAGAGCTGCATCCTAAGAATAACATTACCTACCCCTCTAGCTCTTGCTCCTCAGCTGCACCGCTTTCCAGTGGCTCACGCAAACCACCACATGCCTAAGCCCTCTTCCACAAAGCTGCTTTCTGACAGACCTGTGACTAAATCCTCCTGCATGAAAAAAGTCCATGAAATACCATAAGGAGAGCTGGAACCAGGCACTCCTGCAATCTGAGACTGTGCAAGACAGGAGTATCTGTGTCTTAACATAGCTGCAAAGTCAAAACCAATGCATTTTTATTCAGTAAAACTCCCATAAAAAGAAAGGTTGCATTAGGAAAATATAATTAAGAATCTCGCTTGTGTGTTAAGCCAAATTGCTGCCGGTTTCATGTCCTTTATTTCTGATCTTAACAAATGAATCTCCATACCACAAAAAGGAGAATTCAAAGCCACAACAGAAGGATCATCTACAGCTTTACATTACGCATCCTTTTAGCAACTAATATGCTCTATAATCTTGTCGGTCCAATCATAACACAGCAACAAAAGCTTTACAGACACAGAGATAAAATTATTCTGTAACTGGAATTAAATATCTGAGCCACAGAGGGGCTCTGTGAAACAACTGATTTTGAATTGAAAAAACAATTGGAAACAGTAAAGCTTTTGCTGAACCCCACAACAAAAAAAACCAAGCTCTGCCTAAGGGCATGGCTCATGAGAGAGGCCAGACATGAAATACACATACACACACATTTATAATTCATAATTTTTGAGGAAGTAACAGAAAGGGAAAGAGACAGTATCAGAATCCCTCAGATACAGCATTTCTTCAACACATCCTGTTACATGAAGGAATTTCCTCTTTTTGTTCCAAAAAGGGAAACCGATGCCTCATGTTTTTAACATGTTAAAGATCTGCTTTAGCGTCAGTAACACCACCATGTCAGCATTTTAAGAGCACATTCCTCATTTCAATTCTCCAAAGCAAAGTCTTTGGATTTTCCTTCTGCAGTTTGGAAAGACGTTTGATTAAGCTGCAATCTGGCCTGTTTAACAAAAGCAGTGCGCTGCCAGGTCCGACTGCCAGTTCCAGCCTCCAGCAGCTCTCCAGGGAAGTTGCAGAGTTAGCAGTGGGAAGCAGAGAGGAACCACTTCCCCTGTGTGAGAAACTACTATTAGTTTGGGCAACAAACCTCCCGCATGGCCACCCGGTGCTGGAGCAGGACTAGAATGGAGTAGGCAGTAATAAGGTATGTGCCATACTGACCCTTCTGCCCTAAAGAGAGAGGGATAGCCAGAAAATACGATAAATTACATTAAATAACAATTTCATGGCAAAACTCTCCATGTCTTACCACGACAGGCTAAAACCAAGGACAGTTACTTATAATGAGGAAGTGAGAGGTATGTAATTGTGTTTTGTGGTGCTAGAATAAGACTCCACCACACCAGTTCTTTTGAAATACAGCACTGCCACATCTCCTCTGCCTTGTCATTGTGTCTCAGCCAGGAAAGAGAAGCTGCCAACTTCAGAGGAAGATGCATGTAAATGAATGGGGAGAACCTCAGCCTCTAGTGCTGCGTAACTGCTCTCCATTAAGAAAAAAAAAAAAAAAAAAAAAGACTTCTGCACATTTGGTGGAAACCGCTGCTGGCAGGAACCGAAGAGGCTACATGTAATGGCTGGAGAGGAAGGAAGTTCAACCATTAGTCTGAGATCTGCAAACCAGCTGCCAGAGGGCTTTCCCTCAGCTGGTCCTTAATTCAAGTCCTACAGAACTGTATTTTCAGAAAATGGACAATTTTGACTTCAAAAGTCTTCCAGCACTGCAGAGCCCTCTCCAGCTCTTACAAAGTGATTCCAATCATTAACCACACTGCAAATATGTTCCTTATTCCCTGTCTAAATTTCCCCAGCTTCCACCAACAGACACAATTCCATTGTTACTCAGTCACTGCAGCCCCCTCCCAGGAGCACTGACGCTACCTCAAAGCCTCTTGGATGAGCTGGAGCACTAAAAACACGTCAAACATACAGCCCTCTCCACCCTTGTGGACGCATGACCCTACGTTTGGTCATAGCAATAGGCACACGGCTCACCTGCATCCATCTTACTAAGTAGTTCTAATCAGTAAGCTCCTCTCCTCACTTACTATGCCCTCAACTTATGGCATCTCCTACCTCGATCAGAAATTGCCTTTTTTCCTTCCTGATCAGGGAGAAATGTTGCAGTTGGCGCAGGGACAAAATCTAACCCCTGTGACAGTCTCTGTTAATACCGTACCTATTCACTAACCAGTCCCAGTAACCAGTTGGGTTTTGAGACCCATCCATTAGCCAGTTTGTAGAGCTATTAGCTTCACAGTGTTGTTTTGTACCGTTCATTTCCTCAATCAAAATGCCACATGGGTGCCAAAAGAAATATCTTCTCTAAATACTGTCAGTCTATCTTGTAATCTCACAAAGTAAGTCAATGCATGACTTCAGGTTCATGTGACACTCACTTTGTCATATATCCACACTGATTGACATGAAAAACTGTCCTTTAAATTCAGATTTTAGAAGAGCTACTGTTGCTTTTCCATTATTTTGCCTGGAAATCTTGTTTGGCTGGCTGGCCTGCAACCTCCCACATGGTGCAAAATACCTTTCGGGGCTGGAAGAAAGTCACTATCACAGCAACATTCAGACTGCTACAGCTGTAGCCTTAAGGAAAAATAAAAAGTCCTCTGCTGATTTTTAAATGCCTAGCTTTAGAATCAGCTGTTTAATCTCTATTTTATTTACTGCTGGAATGGAAGAATAGATCCTACGATGACCAGGTCACCCGGCTTTTCAAACAGCTTTTCTTGAGTTTCCCCACAGTGTTATCGACCAGTGTTCAGCTCTGGATTCCCAACAGGCTGCTATCGCTTAACATATCTTTCTATTTCTCAAGTCGTCTAGAGCACCTTTAACTCTGCTGACCACATTTCTCTCTGTGATTTTCCTCCACTCCCAGTTTCTATTTCTTCATTTGCGATACAATCATGCAGCTGCTTTCACGTTAGCCAGCACAGGCATGTCTGTACTGTGACTTTTTGCTGCCTCTCCAACAGCTTTAAAGCTTCCATTAGCATTCTCAGTTTGTATGCATTTGTGCTCTCTCAAAGTATATGAATAACTTTCAGTGTTTTGGGGTCTTCCCCTTTGCAACCACTAGAGAGAAGGTCCTGCCACGCTGCCTTGGTCATTTCCTCCCTCTACCCCAATGCCAAAATCTTCCTTTGTATGTTGCTTGTGAGAATTTACTTACTACAGTAGGACCAAAGTGGTGACTTGTTTGCACCTGCCAGCAGTTCAGAAAAAGCAGAATGTTTACTACCACTTGCAGGTAGGAAGGCAGAGCCACAGAGCAAACCAATCTCAGCAAGCGCTCCTCTCTTCAATCCCATTTCCAGTACTTCTGGGCCGCTCAGCACCCTGGAGAAACAACATTTCCCTCTGCACCATGAAAAACAAGCAACTGAGCAACAAACAGCAGCAGCTTCCTATTTCTGCAGTGACTCACCACTACCAACCTAACTCAATAACCAGCTGGACATTGCTGCTTTGTGTTGTAGGAACGCTGCGTTTTCGAGATGGATTACACCACAGCTCTTGTGCCTCTCACCAGGCACGGATCCCCTCCAGCCAGGGTGACAGTGCCACTAGAAAAAGGGGACAGATCGTGGAAGTACGGCACTAGTCAAAACTTCTGCCCTTACGCTCTTTTCTTTGGAGCCCCACGCCTACTGCCAGCGGCTGAAAAAGCCCAAGCTGTGGAGTAGAGGATGGCATCCCTTCCTTTCTCCTCCCATGTCTGATTATACTGTAAATGACATCGCCAACTCACCAGCACAATTTGACCCTGGGGAGTTTTTAGTGCTCCCACTTGCAGGATTGATCACTTAGTCTTAATTCTACAGGCATTTCTTCATTTAGTTAACGAAGAGCAGGAACATATTTGTCCATTCTAGTGAAATTCTTTACCAGGCTACATTACTTTTGTACAATAAACGTTCCCAAATCTGCTGAGGATAGTGAAAGTGTTCTCAGAAAAACAGTTGTAGTTGGAATAAAATACAGATGATCAGACGTTCCTGGATGACTATATACACACGCGTGTGTGCTAGGCAGTCACGTAGGAAACGCAAGAGAGTAGGTAGGGTGTCCAGCCCCACAGAATCAGCAGGTTTAACACAGCTGTGCACAGAGAGAGATCCTAAATTTTGGTCCCCCATGTAAGCAGCAAAAGGAAAGCCTTTTGTTCCAAACAGACACCACCAGATCGTGATTATAAAAGCAGCACTGGATATGAGCTTCAAACCCCCACACTGTGATTCAGATCACAGCAGTCTCCTCTTGTCATCCTCCAGACCTTTCATCAACGATACAGTGCTGCAGTGGATCAACACAAGCACCTTTTCTGCCTCCCTCTCTCCCAGATGAAAAGACCAGCAGTACAGGTGCACGAGCTTCCTGCTGAACTGCTCACTAGAAGCAGATGGATGAAATCCTGAAGCTGCTCCTACAGCTCTCCATAAAGAAAGCAGTCATGTAAAAATCAGGCATCTTCTCAACATGCAAAAAGCAATTATGCTAAAGACACGGGGAGAGCCCTGCAAGGTCCAGATCAAAAGCCAGAGACATTGGAGGCAAGAGAAAGACCTATCAAATTCACCGCACTTTTCCCAGCTTAAAGATCAGAAATGGAGTGTTCTGGCTCATAAATTCTACTTCCAGCAAATTCAAGCTTAAATCCCCCAAAGGCAATAAGGAAAAGGCAATCAACAACAACTCTAACCACTTCACAGATGCTCCTGTTTAGTTTATACAGCATTTCTTACAGCATTCAAATGGGTAAAATGGGATTTCAACACAGGGGGGCTGACGGCAGCAGGCAGGATTCCTCGGTGAAGATACCAAGGGCAAAGGAAGTTCTGAGAAGCATCATATTGGTTATGATGAGTGAACTCAGCGTGCTCAGCCTTTGCTCATTTTAATCTACCAGTAAGCAAGCTTGGCTAAACTGAACATCCTGCATCTACAGTGCCTTAAAAATCCACAGGAATCACAAAAATGAGGGGAAAAACGAACAAACTGATGCGTTCCCTGGGAAGCCATGAAAAACTAATCGCTATTTGTTTCCAACTGTTGTTCCGCTTCCTGAGCCAAATGTTCCCAAGTCAGCTGTGGTGGCTGAGGAGTGACCGGTTAGAGCTGGAAAGTTGTCGATTTAAAATTGCAGCTTGAACACTTTCAAACTCCTTAACATCTTTTATAGTTCCAGGACCACCTGTTCAAAAAGTGGAGCCCTCCGATACCATAGCGTGTGCCTGTACCCCCGTATCTTCCAACTACAGCAGTCAGCTTGGGGAGAAAACACTTAGCCTAGCCCATTCTTCTGCTCTCACACCAAAAGGACACGAGCTGTGTACTAGAGAAAAGCCACGAAGCGAACGGGCTGCCTCCCTCAAAACATCAAGGTCATTACTCCCATCTTCACGAAAGGAGTGAGAAGAAGCTTCCAGACTCCTCAACTCCCTTTGCAGCATCCTCCCTAATTTACAGTGAGCATGCATGAAAGATGATACCCATTGCTAGTGCTCTGGGCGATGAAAAAGGAGAAAGAACCATTTGATTCCAGGATAATGAAACACTAACCCAAGTCTTCTTTACCTTGTATACGCTTTTACTCGCTCAGATTTGAACAGCATGGGGCATTCAAGACGAAATCACTAGGATTTTTTTTTTTTTACTGCGCAAAATAGTCAACAGTGCAGAGATTCTGTTTGACAAAGCATCCTACTGTGAAACACACAATGTGTGCATTGTGCAAACTGATCTCCTGCAGGGCTAAGAAAACAAGGCAGGCTCAAAAAAAACCCCACAAGATAACTGCAGCCCACAACACCTCCTGGTACTTTAGTCTGCTCATAGTTTTTCTTTTATAGGCAGCACATTTACAGAGTCACATTAAGAATGTCTCGATACAAATGCTTTTGTGAGTTCTGGACAACACAGTGCTGTTTCTCTTGAATCAAAGGTACCAGCTCTACCCTCTCATTATGGCAAGTATTTAAGCACAGATAGGTGGTCGGTCCTGCCTTAAAACCTGAATTCTCAGGATAAATGAGAATTTATCCTGAATTCTCAGGATAAATTCTCAGGATAAATCATCCCCATGGGATGATGCATTTGGAACTTAAAAGCAGAAACACATTTTCCACTATTTGTAACATCACATCAAAAGATACCCAACATCTCCTAAAAAGCAGCATTTACCTACTTCCTCTGAGTTTACAGAGCTCATCACCCAGGGAAACGAATTGTACTGAAGGAGAAAACAATAATCTCCTTATGTTTTGGGTGTTCATTTCCCTTTCCAAGACTTTCACCCCTCACTCATCTCGGAGGCAGTTTTGCTTCGCTTTGCTTGCTTAAAACATTCATTATAAGTCATCTAGGCCAGGAAAGGATTAGAGAAGCACTGGCAGAAGTTGCAAAATGCAAGGCTGTTAGGTCAGACACATGAGACTTTCAGAGGCATAAACAACAATCCAGCACCAAACTACCACTTGTGCTTCAGAAAAAATTCCCCTCTATATAAATTTTAAGCAGGTATGTACTAAGAAAAACAAATCATGCACAGCAATGCAAAACAGCACCTCTTCATAACGAAGCAATGAAGCCTACCTGCCCATTTCCACGAAAGGTGTAATCTGCACTTTACAGATGAGATGTGTGAACCACTGACTTACCCCAGGTACAAGGAGGAGCAGCTTCAACAGCAGAACTAGATCGCTTCCGAAAATGAGATCCCAGTCCTGTGCTCTGGCCATGCTTCACCCCTTAACGCAGCAGCGGAAGCACTGCTACTGGAACTAATTAAAGGCAAATCGGTAGAACTAGAAGCCATGATGTGAGAAAATATCCTGCACGGCATCCAAGTAAGCCACCAGATAATCCAAAAGGCTGTTTAAGAGCCTGGCTGTCAGAGATCTCAGGATCTGCCAGGTCCATCGCAAGTGTTTGCTTGTTCCCTTGTCCCCTATTTCTTCACACCAATTAGCTACAGCATTTCATAACTAGTGCCCAAGTCCAAATAACTGTCTTGGAAATCCTTACTTTCACATAAGGATCAAAACCTACAGATCCTGAAAGATTTAATAAATCTACTAGATGACTGATATTTAAAATGCCTATTTTCCTCCAAAGGTAGCAAAGCCAGAAGGCATCCACAGCAATTAAAGTGGTTCCTCAAGAAGCACAGCTACTAACAGTTTGCGTGGTTACAGCATTTCCCCAAAGGTCAGGTATTTATTCTTGGTTTGTTCCCTCAGCCCATCAGAAAACGTACACTTGTTTTACGCCTGGAAATCTCTTTCATCCACGGACGGCACTACAGGAAGCGGCAGTAGGAAGGAGGCAACAGAGATGTTTGATGAGCAGGGACTCGTTGACCAGATGAGCTGAAGCTGTGGACTACGCGAACAGACTTACTATCTCTCGCTGCTGATACAAATGTGTTCTGGAACCAGATCCAACATAAAAGAGAATTATATTACTTCAGGTCGTGTGGGTTACCAAACCCATCAAAATCCAGGCGGCTCATATGTCTCAAAAGAACAACATTAAGTGCCCCTAATCCTGGGCCACCCCCAAATGCATATGTCTACCTGTGGATTAGTAAAAGAATTTAAAAAAAAAAAGACGAGTTTGTTGTATACAACATCCATTAATGCTGTAATTAGACTCTGTGTTCAGAAACATCGCATGAGTTTCCATCAGCCAGTTACAAAAAGAACAGCTTTGCTGAAAGCCTCTTCATACATTTCATCACGGGCCGACGTGCAGAAGCAAGGCAAGGGAAGAGGCCCTCCTTCCAGCAGCTCCAGGAAGCACGGCACACACTGCACTCCATTTTAGAGGCACAACCAACAGTCTCAGAGACAGTCACTGCTTTCCTTGGCCAAAGTCACACTCCTCACCAAGCACGCCTCAGACAGCCCCTCCAACTTCATCAACAGTGAAATGACATTTTCTTTACACACTTTGGGCCACCTTCTCCTTCACAGCAGTGCACAGGCACATTAATCAACAATTCTCTTTCTACCCAAAAGGCCAGGCTGGCTCTAGTTTTCCCAACAATTTACTCTTTAGGCAGCAGAAACCAAGATTGCAAAGGCTCAGCTGAAACCTCAACATTCAAAGTTGTAACTTCCCATTTCCCATCAATCCTTCTAGAAAAACATCGCACTTGGCTGTTGCAGTTGCTCCCCCCACCTCCCCACACATACACAATAATTCATTTTTACCTCAATAGCAGATGCAGTTGCTTTCTTGTAAAAACCCAGAGTTTAAAGATGACTTCTTCCACTTGCCATAATCCATTGTGTGGGAGAAACAGACATACAATATCATATTGTCCCCTGTACAACACTTTGAGCTGTACATTCTGCTCTGAACACACTGAAACTCCACTCGAGGCTACAGCAATTTCCATGCAGGAGGCAAAGGAGAATCTTGTATCTGATCTAATACAGGATAAATCAATGTGCACTCATTTATTGCTTATAGTTCCCATCAGCTCAAGGAGAGACACTGTCCTAGAGTTTCAAGGCTATCCACGCTGCCTTTGTATACAGAAAACACACCTCACACTTTGAGATATTTTGAGAACCCTGCTCAAACACTTCCCAGGAGTTCAGGTGAGGGATGGGAAATCACTAAACTCCAGCTGCTTCTCACCACTTTCAGCACACGATTTTGGGAAAGGTCATGCAAGGATTGCACCCCCATTTTCATCTTCTACAGAAATTCAGTTAATATTAGTCATTCACCTCAGATAGGTGCTGGGAAGCATAATTAGAGTATGTACACAGTACTCAGAGATTCTCAGATAAGATGTACTAGGGAACGGCAGCATCATATTAATTAGCATGGATTCAAGTGACGAAATCTCTTCTCTCTCTCCTTCAGCTGCTGGAGCTTGAAAGAAAAATTACCCAGCACCACAGTCCTACATGTTGTAGTCAGAAAACCATCAGTACCACAGGGACCACATTTTTCTGGATGTGGTCTGAATTCCTGTCAACTTTGCTGGATTCTGACCTTTCACCGTGGCTGTAAACGGGAGCTCCCTGGAAGACGTGTGTCCCAGCACAAGCCAAGGAAGGCAGAGTTTTAATATTCCTCCCCATGCAAATATTTTCTCCCATTAAGTGCTTAAGAGCTGTATGATTAGGGAGATTAATTTTTGCAGCTGGACATTTTCTTTAAGAATGTAATTTTCCACACAGTTTTCTCATTTAGCTTTCTTTTATTCTAACCCCAAGGCATTCACTTACCCAGAAGAGGACTCTTCTGCAAGATTTGGAAGGGAATATACTCTTGCGCTTTAGTCCTTCTTCCATCTGCAACAGGCTTGCTTTCAGAAAACCCTGTTACTACTTATTTCAACCCAGTATTTTGTCAGCACTTCCAGAAAATCGACACCAAGAGTCCAAAATCACAAATTCATTTATCCAAGGACCTGGTTGCAACAAAGCCACCTCATGGATCAAGTTGTTTTTTTTTTTTTAAAAAAGCGCAGGAAGTTCCTTAAAAAACATGAGAGTTGATGCACTGAAACCACAGAGATACGCAGTGCTTAGTGAGAAACGGTTGTGAAGCTGGAATATAGATTACAATTTAGAGAGGTTCGTGACACAGCAACACAGAACTAGAGTGCAATTTAATTATGATCAGCCTCTGATGCGTGATTTAGCGTAAGGGCAGTTACACCCACTTCGTCTTTCCCTTGGTGTCACCTGCGAAGAGAATGATGGGTCCTTCACTGCTAACAGTCCCAGTTGGTATCTGGGGACACACTGAAGTAAAAGCTTGGTGTTTAACCTGCCACCAGATCCCTACGAGGTGATGGTCAGGCAGAGTAACAAGTGAGCTATTCCTCCAAATTCTACCTGAATATTCTGTTACGAGAGTTTAGGCATACAAACCAGAAGGAAACAGCCTCCTGACCTTCCCTGTCCCCATGCCCTCATCACTGCCCTGGCAGGCTCTCCCTCTCCTGAGGAGGATTTTTCACATACTACTTTTCCCCTGAAAAAGACAAGTCTCTGAATAAAAACATGAAATTATACAGTTCTGTTAATGTCATTTCAGTCCTCAGCAGAGAAGTGGAGGCAGAGCAGAGGGGAAACATTTGAATTCCTCACAGCCTCCAGAAGACACAACTTTTCTGCATTTCACAGTAGATTTTCTTCACAGGCAAAGAGGAAAGCTGGACTACATGTTCTGGTTTTTAAACAAGCTTACTTTTGCAAGTCATGGCGTTAGTTTGCTCACTCACTAATTTAAGCTTCCCGCCTCTCAGAGATAAATGTGCCTTTCAAGTTGTTTATGCCAGCCTTCCTCTTCTAATCTTTCATCCCACTCTTGCAGTACCCACTGACTTCAGAAGGCTCCGTATCATTCTCACTTGCATAGAATAAGCTTTATATTTTTTCAGCAAATTCAACTTTAACAGTGATTAAAACATATAGCAAAATAACGGTTCTTCAATACCAAGAGACATTTCATTCGAAGAATTCTAGGAAATGAATTCTCAAAAACCACACAGCGATCTTTTAAGAAGGACAAAATTGATCCCTAAACAATTTCCCTGTATTTCAAGGGAAGCAGACTGTGGAATATTTTTATTTATTAATACGTTCATTCTCATGCTTGTGCTTTAACATAGTCCTGTTGGCTTTAACCAAATGATAAACCTCAGACAACTTCTTTTAAAGGGATGGGAGGCAGGTGGAAGAAAAAAGATGAGAGAGGAGTGATTAAAATTAGTCACAAGAAAGCCTATAAATACACCAGTGGACAGAGGAAGCATTCTCTCTTGTATTTGACTTAAAAATAGAGAGATAAACTTTAAAAGACAAACAGATGCAATAGAGCAGATGCGATGGAGCAACAACTCAGCAGAGCTTAGAGAAAGTCAACTGGGCAATTTAGCCAGGGATGTATGTTGCAGGGGTGGGAGAGGAGGAGGGAGCAGGAATCTTGCTTGTCAGAAACCAGCTACTGGCTCAGGAAGTCACAGAAAGAGAAAATTAAGGGATTGCAAGAGAGAAATCAAATCACAGAGTCATAGAGGCAGTATGGAATAGAGAATAACGGAGAAAAAAGGGATGCCAGGTCAGGAGACTGTTTGTTTGTTACAAATGTTAAGCTTGTGGCAGCAAGGGCTTGAATAGGCTCCTATGACCTGTGCAAACACCTGCAATGTCAACTGGAAGTCAAAGGGATGTCCTGCTCAAATACATTCAGTGAGGTATAACATAAAAGAGAAACTCACTGAACATGTTCAAACACATCTGCTGCTCCCATCTCGCCTACTGCGGGGCGACAGCTTTAACAAAGATATACCAAGGAGAAAGCAATGCTTCTAAGAGGTGGTGGCTTTTGTTTTCCCCTCTCCCAATGCTCATAGGCTGGCTCCGTCCCACTGAATATCTGGGGGCTAACAGGAGTATGAATATATTGTCTAAAAGTACTCCAGGTTCTTTGATAAGAATACAATAAAGATGTTAAAGGGATTTATCAACACGTATCACTCCTTATTGCAAAAATCAGGATGTAAACTAGAAATAGGCAAAACAACAGTTGTAAAGGACAGATGCTTTATGGTGCTAGGAAAATACTACATGCCATAATTGCAGCTGCTGCACCTGACAGCTCAGGACAGTGGTACGGCACGGCAGGTCAGTGCCAAGAAAAGGAGACGCTCTGTGCCAACGTACAGGAAAGGAGAGCCAAGCTAAAGGACAACAAGGTCACAGGTTATTACACGGAAACCACAAAGAATGCATATTAGAAACGGCATCGGTAGGTCCCGTCCATCCAGTGCCCCCTGCCCTCTCGGTGTAATATGGGTGCTGTGAGTAAACAAACAACACAATAAGCAACTTCCTGATCTGATTTTCTCAGGAAGCCGCCGGGACACTGAATGACAGCTCTGAGAGTTTCAGGTCCTGGCAAGCACAAGGAAGAGCAGCAACCGCAAAGAGAAAAGCAAGGCCATCACAGTGGGCAGGAAACAACAACGAAGCAATCTTACTTTCGTTAGGCAGCTCCTCCTGATCCAGGTCATCTAGAGGAGCTGAGGTGCTGCTTCCACTGTCATCCAGAGTGAGGATGAGGGGAACGTCATCATCCATGCTCACAGCCATCCCGTCCCTGCAGAGGCTCCTACTCCAAGAACTTTAAATAACACCTTTTTCAGTTCCGCTTGTAAAAACTTATGTCAAAAACAAAAACTCTCACCAGAAAGTCTTCCATCAGGGGTGTCTTCTAAGCATAAGAATATAAAAGTATGTGTACCCATCTCTAGAGACAACAGTTCAAAAAAGGATCTAGTTGTTTGCTTTTGAAAAGCAGGACAGGATATTAGACCCAATGGCAGTATTTATACAAAAGCTAAATTCAAAATGTCAGGTCGGGGCTGCCTGTTCCAGTACGGCACAGAAGCAAAAGAAAGTGCTTCTTGACAAACTCCTGGCCACTCAGCACAATAAGAGGCAGGCAGGCGTGACGCATCCGGAGCCAGCATGATGCTAAGTGTCACCGTCACACATGGCTCTTTCCCCTGTCATGCCAAAATGCCTCAATTTCAGGCGGAGAGGGGAAAGAGGGAGAAAAAGAGGCCAGTTTGAGTCTGCACACATGAAGTTCCTGTAGGCTTTTTTACTGGCCGATATCACAAAGTTCACGGATTTCCTTAACAGGTGGAGGACAAGAAAAAAATCACGCAGGCTCTGGACAACGTTACACGGACGCTCCACAACCAGTGCCGCCACGCAGCTGTTACTCTCCCCGTCTCCTTCCTTGCAGGCCGTAGCGAGGGTAGGAAGAAGTCACAGCGGAGATCGCATCTCCCACAGCGACAGGCCGACGGCGCGGCTGCTGAGCACGGGCCCCGGGCCGAGCCGCCCGCGCCCGCAGGGGTGCCCCGAGGGCCAGGAGGTGAGCCTTCGCGGCAGACACTGGCGGCTGCACAGCAGGCAGACCGGGCTCCTCCCGCGGCCTAGGAGAGAGGGACACCGAGACGGGGCTGTCACCGCCCTGTGGAGGCCCCGGCCTTCTCCCCCCAGCCCCGCCGCCCCCGGCCGGCCCAAACCAGCCCCCCGTTCCCTTTCCTCCCTCCCTCCCTCCCCCCCCCCGCTTCTACGGAGCCCTCGAGCAGCCCCCGCAGTTGAGCCTGCCCTGCGCCAGCCCCTCATGCCTGCGGCCCCCAGCGACCCCCCCCCACTGCCGGCCGCCAGCCTGGCCCGGCCCCGCCGAACCGGTACCCACGGCCGCTGCGACACCTCTCCTCATCGCCCGGCGCGCGCGGCCCCGCCCCGCCGCCTCTCATTGGCCGCAGCGACGCGGGCCTCTCCCGGAGAGGCCGAGCCTCCCTCCCACCCGCCAACCCGCGCTCCGCGCCCGTCCCGCCCCGCCCACCGCCGGCCTTCGTCCCCTGCGAGAGGATCCGGATTATTCCCGCCTCCTCCTCCTCCTCCTCCAGCCCGCACTTGGTCTCGTCATTGGGTTGCGGCGCTGCCTCTCCGGGAAAGCTAGGATGCTGATTGGTCCGAGGTAGTGGTGGGTTAATAACATCACGTCTCAAACAAGGGAAGGGGCGGGCCTTCGGCGAGATGAGCACGGGCTGCCATTGGCTACATTGAGGCCGCGCCCTTGAGGTCAGAGGTGAGCGGAGCGGTCACCTAGCAACGGCGGGACGCGGGCCGAGGGCAGCAGCGCCGGGCCCGCCGAGGCGAGACCCCGGCCCGGAACCCCCAGAGCCCCGCCCCGAGGAGGACATGTTTCTGTTCCCAGGCCTCGCCACTCTCCGGTGGGGCGGCTGCGGGGAAGAGATGGGCCCTGAGGGAGGGACGGGCAGCCCAGCCCAGGCGGCAGCAGGTACGGCAGGTGCTATGAAGGGCCGAGGGCCCTGTCGGTGAAACATGACGCTCCTGAGACCCCACGATTACATCCATCTCTGATGAGGTGAGGATTCTCAAGCTGGAAGCAAGCAGCCCAGTGTGTAATGAATAAATCTGTTCCAGTGGTGCTGGCCGAGCATTTCTCTCACAGGCAACCCACTGAGCAACATCCCTGAGGCAGTCCCCCTGAGTCTAATCCAGCCTGATAAAGCCACCGGGCTCAGCCCAGTGGCTCTGATTGATTTTGACACAGGCAGGACTCCTGTCAGTATTACAAATGGGTAGGTACGGCCACCGTCCAGCTGGAGCATCCCCCTTGCTACCAGAGTAGAGGTGTCCAGTCTCAAATTACCAAAATATTTGCAAATGAGCCTTTCTTCTGCCCACCTGGTGCCTCACCGTGCCCAACCCTTCTCAGTGGTACTTCTTTCTTTGTATTATCCTCCAGGGCTGGATTTACAAGGAGGACAATGTGATGAGAGATCTCAAAAACAGCTTGCAAGAGCTGGCCAAAAGACTTAAAAGACCTGAATCCCACAGACCAGGCAGGTAGCAGTGAAACAGCAGAAACAGGAGCTGCAGGCTTCCCCGAAGAAGCGTGCCAGTCCACAGCAGGACACTTGGCACCCAAGGACACAACTCAATACGCTTGTATTAGAGCACTGAGAATCAGCACTGGCTCCCAGAAAGGTACTGCAGGAGGAGATTAAACCTGTGCTGCCAGGTCAGGCTGCTGCCTGCTTCAGGTAGTCACCTGGCTCCTGCCAGCTCCTGGCAGGACACATGGGCTGTTTTTCAGAGTGTACCTGCTCCATCACACTGCTCTGCTGATTTCAGTGGAAAGCAGCCCTGTAGCAACATGACTGCAACCACCAAGTAGCTTACTCGCAAGGCCACCTTTTCTCCCTGTCCACTGACTCAGCTCTGAAACCTCCTCTGCATAATGCTGTGCCAGTGTGGAGCGGCTGCACGCTAGCCAGAACGCAGAGCAGTGAGGCTACCGCAGCTCAGGTGAGACGTGTGTTGGGAAACAAGGGAGCTGGTATAGGCGAAGCAGAGCAAACATAGTACTGCCTGCACATAAAACCATCTTTTGTAGTTGTTTGTAGCACCCAGGGCTGGGCACAGATAATTTTGGAAGTTAAGCAGTTCCCAGATTGGCTGGTACTTTGCTGAGAGATGCAAGACAAGGAGTGAGGGTTGAGTCAAAGGTAGAGAGAGTGTGTTTTATTGCAGTGCTGAGCAGACAGAAAAATGAAAAGTAAGAGCAGCAGCAGGCAGGAGTCCCGATGCAATTCAGGCCTCTGTATGAACAACTCTCGCCTGAGCTGAGCACCAGTGACACGGGACAGAGTAAATCTGGAGCTAGGAAACAACAGAACATTTCCCCATCTCATTTTATTCACACTTGGTGTTTGCTCCACACAAACACCAGCCTCCTGCAGGCAGGGCAACCCACAGCAGTAATAGAGCATCTTTTGCTCTCGTGCTGGACTGCACAGCTCTGCTAGAACATGAAAACAGGGCAGTAGTAAAGCGTCAAATGTGAGTAAGAACTGCAATATGAAATCCAAGCAACCCATTTATACCCATTTATATTTTAACCAACACTCTTTGTGGTGTAAATAGTGAGGAAGTGCCAGTTCTGACCTCCTGACAGCCTGGGCCAGTGTGGGACATGAAAAGCATGTGGCTGATGTGATGAGCTCTAGTTTGCCCCGTTGATTCCTTGAAGCCTGAACACAGCAGTGGGGGTAAACTGGCTACCCCCAGCCATGCAAGCCACTGTCAACTTGTTTTTCAGATAAAAACCTCTCTTTGTTTTAAGAGGCTTCATCTTTCAAGTACTCCAGCACTCCAACATTGCACTTTGTGCTTTCAGGTTCAGCAGTTCTCTGCTGCTTAGATTTTGGGGCAGTTACCCCAGTTTACTGATGACTCACCTCACTGGATCCGACTCATCCACCTGCTGCTAGGGAACAGGGCTCCCACTTTCATGTCAATCCTTAACCCTCTTGTCTCCATCTAGTGTCCAAATCACACTTCGATTTCTCTCCCAGCCTATGGAGAGACCTCCAGGCTTAACAGCTTGCATGCCGCTGTGCTGACATCCAAATTAAGCTGAACAGGCTCAGGTTCCTGTCAGCACCCCCAACGCCTCCTCTGAGAAGGCCCCAATTGCTTTCATGACCCTATAATTTTTACCCAGGTGGAAAAAAGCTGCTGGACTGCTGCAATGCAAAGTGTAAGGAGTGGCCTGAAAGCTTGATGCTAATCGTAAGGATCCTCACCTTGTCAGGTTTTTAATAACATCAGGTTAATTCTTGCTTCCTATCTGCATGTGCCTCAGTCAGAGTCCCCATCAGAGGACAGAAGCTGTCTGCAATGTAGGGAAGCTTGGGGGTGCAGGTTCAAAGAACCATGAAGGTATTTAGACCTGGTACCACTTGAAACGTCCCATCAAGCACATTTCCTTTTTTGGTCCCTTTGGGAAGGCTCAGTTCAGCAGCCAGGGGCAATTCTACCTGGATTTGGGATAGCTAAAATGATCTCTCCATAGGGATGTGCAGGGAAAACCTGCTGAAGGCCCTCAAGCCTGCAGTAACTGGCATCTGCTGTCTTGCCAGGCTGAGTGAGAGGCACTTCATGCTGTCTGCACCAAGGAAAAGGCTTGGCTCCCAAAAGAGAAACACACTGTGCTTACCTACTGTTCCTGGACTGAGGAGGAGCACTGAATGCAGCAGGAGAATGAGCAGAACGTGAACGAGACAGCCATGACCTGTGCTACCATCCACATCCAGAAAAGCTACTTGCTCCAGACACTCCGCACGTCGAAGATGAAGAAAAAGGGAAAGGGCAAGAAGGCCAAGAAATAAGCACAAAATCCATCCTCTGTCCTCCATTCTTTCCTCCCAGCAAGGCTGCTTGCTCCCCTGGGGCTCAGCTCTCCCAGATTACAAGCATTAACTGAGATAGCACTTGCCCAAGCCTGCCAGGGCTGGCTGTCACAGACGGGGTACTTCAGAGCAGTGGTGTGACAACATGTCTCACCATTTTAGGTTGAGCTCTGTTGCCTTTCAAAAGCAAGAATAACCTTTCTTGCCAATGGGACTGGACCAGGAGCGTCCCTCCTGACTGGCCTTCCTAGCTTCAGTGCTCTTCATGTGGTTGGGTGGGTCAAGGCCCAGTCCTGCTGCTGCTCAAGGTGACAATAAAACAACGTATGGGGGCAGAATGATGCCCTTAACCTGGCTTGGTTTGTCGTTGGATGAATTTGAGAGAATGTTTCCCTTTGTGTGGGAGGAGTTACCAGGCTCCCAGCGACTCCCCTGTGTTCCCTGACCTCAGCAGCTCGTCACTGCAGCCTCCCTTTGCAGGGCAGCAGTGACACTGGCTGCAAACCCCGAGTCACCTGGCCTGCATCCTTTATCTGCCTCCCTACCTGTACTCCTACAGGCCAAGTTGCTCTTTCCCACCTCAGGAATGGAAATTGAGGAGGAGCTGTCTTGCTCAGCCAATCTTTGAAGATGCTAGCTGTGCCCAGATCACACAGCAGCGTCCCACGGACCAAACACGAGGCGCCAGCCTTGGGGGTTTGCCTTGGATCATTTATTTGGTGACGAGCACGGTGTTGCTGTGAGAGCACCTCACAACCGTCAGTACAAACCATGGGATTACATGTCCACTCAGCATGTTCCCATCACCAGAAGCTGCTGGACGCAGCAGGACGCAGGGCGTCCTCACCTCTCTGCTCATCCTCCCTTCTCCTTCCTCGCCAAAGGAGAGCATTAAAGTGTTGATGATACAGAGCAAGTCCAGCAGAGAGCCACCGAGACAGTCGGGGCTGGAGCACACGTCCCATGCGCAGAGGCTGAGGGAATGGGGCTCGATCAGCCTGGAGAAGGGAAGGTTTTGGGGGGCCTCAGAGCAGCCTCGAGGTACCTATGAACGGGAGGTTACCATGAGGTTTGAGCCAAGCTGTGTGCTCAGGTGCTGAGCAGAGTGAGAAAGCAGACACAAACTGAAAAAAAAAGGCTCTGGCTGGATAGAAAGGGAAACTCTTCCACTCCAAGGACAGTCAAGCAGTGGGAGTGGGTGCCAGAGAGGCTGCGCAGCCTCTGTCCTCCAGGGTTTCCACCACCCAACTGGACAAACCCCTGAGCAGCCCATAGCTCACCTGCCTCGAGCAGGAGGTTGGGCTAGAGACTTCCTGCAGTCCCATCAAGCACAAGCAATCCTGTGATTATATGTGACAGGCAGGATGAAGCAGGACAACTCTCTCCCCAAGAGTGGTCAGCGGAGGTCCCCATCAGGGCCCTCAGACCTTAACTGCCCTGGCCAGCCTTGCTTGGGACCTTCCACCCTGGTGGCACCCTCTGCTCCCTGGTTTGGGAGCTCCACCCCAGCTCAGGCCCTGCCTGTCTACCCGGCGCTGTGCTGTAGATGTACCTGTGCCTGGTGCTTCTCCTGGACGGGCCCTGGACCTATTCTGTAGGCAGCCCTGTCTCCTGCGGTTCCAACTTCCCAGCTGGACTTCCTGGACAGAAGGAACCCAACTCACTACCACGCCTCGTCTGATGACCACTGGACAGTCAATGGAAGCTGCTGTTACCACCAAGGCTGCTGCTCCGGTGCCACAGTCATCCTCGGTTCCCGGTTTGTTCTCCTGCACGGAGCAGCCCCATCCTTCATCTGCAGCTGCAGGAGGTCCCAGGCTCCTTGTGGACTCGCTCACCAGGAGGTCAGGCCCCACCTCAGGTAGGCTAAGGCTGCGTTCACACCCAAGTGGCACATTTGGCTTCACTTCCAGGGAGGTCTGGGTTTGCAGCCACCCACTGCCTGGGAGTTCATGGCCAAAGAAGGTCCGGACATGCTTTTTGATCGACCCCGCATCAGAGGGCCTCGGCGGGTCACAGGGGCTCTCGAAGGGCTCTGGTTTTTACACCTTTCTGTCTTGGGATTGTCTGAAGCCAGGCAGAGCCCATCTGAGGTGGTGTTCAGCTGGCTGAGAGACTGGGAACGTCCTCTGCTTGGAGCACCCCGGCTTTGGAAGCCCGAATTGCTCTCGGGACGCTTCCAGACGCAGGACTTGCCCTCACGGCCCGCCTCAAAGCCTGCTGTTGCTGGAGTTGCCGGGGTTCGCGGGTGGACGGCTCTCAAGGGCGTCCCTCTGGAGCGGGGGGAAAAGCTGGGCTGGTTTCGGGGGCCAGGTGGAGGGCTCCAGAGCAGTGGATGGAGCTTGGCCATGTCTTCTTTCCTCATCCACGAAGCTGCCCAGGCCGGACCCTCGGGCTTGGCACCAAACAGCGACTCGTCGCAGAAGGATGGAGTGTGGCGCCTCAACCTTCGCGGGGCAGCAAGGAGAAGGGCCGGGGCTTATTATGGCGGGCAAGGGTAGCTCAGGGACGCGGCCGCTGCCCGGTGCTGGGGACTTCGCGGGGTCAAAACCCCAGGGGGCGAGGAGGGCGGTGAGGCTTCACCTCAGACCCCCCCGGGGCCAGCCGAGCCCAGCCCAGCCCACCGCCCCGGGGGGACCGAGGGGCGCTCCCGGGCCGCCCTCCCCCGGCCGCTGCTCGCAGGGAGCCCCGAAAACCCGGGGCAGCGGGCCGGGCGAGGAGGGCTGGCGGGAGCGCCCCGTGCTCACCTGCACTTACTCCTCGACCGAGGGCTGCCGCTACCGGGAGCCGCCGCCGCCGCCCAGGGCGGCGCGAAGCCGGGAGGCGCCGGGCGGGCCCCCGCGGGGCTGCCGAACAGCGACTCGTCCACGAAGGACGCCCGCGCCCGGCGGACGCCCCGCCCGCGGCCCCGGCCCCGGCCCCCCCGCAGCGGCTGGGCAGCGGCAGCGCAGTCGCCTCCCGCCGCCCGCATGGCCGCATACCGCCCGCGGCGGGGACGGGCGGCCCCGCCCCTTCCGGTCCCGCCTACCACCACGTGCTTCCGGCCGCCGCCGCTACCGACATGGCGCCGCCGCGCGCCCGCCGCCAGCCCCGGGGAGCGCCGGTAGGGGCGGGGGGGCGGCGGGAGGGGGGTCCCCGTGTGCCGGTGTCCCTACTGCGCCCGTTGCTGGTGTCCTCGGTACCGATGTCCCCGGTACCAGTATCCCCAGTCCACGTGTGCTGCTGTGCTTGGTACCGGTGTCCCCAGTCCCCGGTGCCGGTGTCCCCAGTAACCGGTGTCCCCCGTGCCGGTGTTTCCAGTACCGGAGTCCTCAGTGCCGGTGTCCCCATTACCGGTGTTCCCAGTACCAGAGTCCCCGATACCAGAGTCCCCATTACCGGTGTTCCCAGTACCAGAGTCCCCAGTGCCAGTGTCCCCAGTACCGGAGTCCCCAGTGCCGGTGTCTCCAGTACCGGAGTCCCTGCCCACCAGGCTGGCACTGCCGGGATGCCCATGGCCACAGCCGTGTCCCCCCGCTGTCCCCAGGTCCCCGCGCCCCCGCTGCCTGCCTTCCCCGCTGCTGAGGAGGATGACGGTGCCGATGCCGAGCCAGACACGCGGGCCATGGTGCGGGCCCAGAACCAGAAGAAGAAGAAATCCGGGGGCTTCCAGTCCATGGGTGCGTGCGGGACAGGGGACAGCCGTCCCGGGATGGGGACTGTCCCCTCCTGCCCACGCCCCCTCACCCACCCCTGTCCCTGCAGGCCTCAGCTACCCCGTCTTCAAGGGCATCATGAAGAAGGGCTACAAGGTGCCCACCCCCATCCAGAGGAAGGTGAGCGTGGGGGGCAGCGGGACCCCCGCCCCGGGGTGGTGGCGGCGGACAGTGACAGTGATGGCGGGGCGGTGTCTCGCAGAGCATCCCCGCCATCCTGCGTGGCCGGGACGTGGTGGCGATGGCGCGGACGGGCAGCGGGAAGACGGCATGCTTCCTCATCCCCATGTTCGAGCGGCTGAAGGCGCCCAGCCAGGCCGGGGCGCGTGCCCTCGTCCTCTCGCCCACCCGTGAGCTGGCGCTGCAGACCCTGAAGTTCACCAAGGAGGTACAGGGGACAACGGTGGGGAGCAGGGGCAACGGGGCCAAGGGGTTTGGTTTTAACCCCCCCACAACATGTCTCTCACCCTGCAGCTGGGCAAGTTCACAGGCTTGAAGACAGCCCTGATCCTGGGAGGAGACAAGTAAGCCATCCCCATGCCCGCCCTGGTCCCGCTTCCCTAAAGCCTCCCCAAAACCTGGCTGCCCTGTGCCATCCGGCGTCGCCCCAGCCTCTCCCCTGTCTTGCAGGATGGAGGACCAGTTTGCTGCCCTGCATGAGAACCCCGACATGTGAGTGGGGGCACGGGGAGGGGACCTGGTGGGGAGATGGCCCCCGAGAGCTGCCTGCTGTCCAGGGACGTCACTGGTGTTTACAGCCAGCACACCGATGGACGTGTCCTGGTGTTCCCTTGGACCATCTTCCCGTGCTCCCCATGGGGGACACAGGGATCTCTATCGGGTCTTCTTTGGGTTGGATAGGTGGTGTGGGGACGCTGTCCCCCTGGCGTGCTCCCGTCACCACCTCTGTCCCCACAGAATCATCGCCACCCCCGGGCGCCTGGTGCACGTGGCGGTGGAGATGAAACTGAAGCTGCACACCGTGGAGTACGTGGTGTTCGACGAGGCCGACAGGTCAGCGGCGCACAGCAGGGTCCCCGAGGGTCCCCGGGTCTAGCAGTGTCCCTGCATGGTGGGAACAGGGTGCCCTGGGGGGTGGCAGGGCTGGACATGGAGGGACCGAACAGGCGCTGCCGTGTCCCACGTCCCCTCCCTTGCAGGCTCTTTGAGATGGGCTTTGCTGAGCAGCTCCAGGAGATCATCGCCCGGCTCCCAGACTGCCACCAGACCGTCCTCTTCTCCGCCACGCTGCCCAAGCTGCTCGTCGAGTTTGCCCGGGCCGGTGAGGAGCATGGGGCAGACAGCAGCTGGGGGGCTAGACCACAGGGGGACCCTGGGGACGGGGACACAGCACGGTCCCACAGCTGGGCTGGGCCCAGGACTGGCAAAACCGAGCTGGGTCGAGGCTGGGCCAAGCAGGTGTCCCCCTGCCGAGGCGTGGGGCTGGTCCCAGTAGCACATTCCACACGTGACCTACGTCCCGCATGTCACCACATCCCACAGGTCTCACCGAGCCGATGCTAATCCGTCTGGATGTGGAGTCCAAGCTCAGTGAGCAGCTCAAGGTGAGAGGGGCTGGGGGGGTCAAGATGAGCTTTGCACCCCCCTCCCCCCGCAAGCCATCCTGCGGTGGCTCCAGGCTTGCGAACAGGGGACAGGAGGGGTGGCAGCATCTGGCGTGGGGACGCAGAGGGGCTGAGCTCTGCCCTCCCGTTGCAGCTGGCTTTCTTCCACGTGCGCGGGGATGACAAACCGGCTGTGCTGCTCCACCTGCTCCGGAGTGTGGTGAAGCCCCAGGACCAGACGGTCGTCTTCGTGGCCACCAAGCACCACACAGAGTATCTCAAGGAGGCAAGTGGCATTTGGGAGTGCCCAGCATGTACCCCTGTTAAAGGGCAGGCTGCCGGTGGTGCCTGGAACCCCTTTCCAGACCCATGTGGGGTCTGTATGTGTGGGCACATATATGTGGGCACGTCCTCTGCCTCTCTTTTACTGGGTTGAAGGAGAAATCCCAGCATATGTGATCGTGGAGGTGCTGCGTCCACCTACTCCTCGGAGAGAGGTGGGGAGCACAGTAGGGTTTGGGGGTCTGGATGGGCACCCTGGGGTCTCAGGTAGCTGGGGGGTCCTGCCCCTTGACTAAGGATGCGTGCCCAGGTGGGATCTGATCTCTCTTCCCCCCTCCCCAGCTGCTGACGGCCCAGGGCATCCGCTGCACACACATCTACAGCTCACTGGACCAGACCGCCCGCAAGATCAACATCGCCAAGTTTGCCCAGGGCAAGTGCCCAGTGCTGCTGGTCACCGACGTGGCCGCCCGCGGGCTTGACATCCCCATGCTGGACAATGTCATCAACTACAGCTTCCCCGCCAAGGCTAAGCTGTTCCTGCATCGCGTCGGTGGGTGCCAGTGCACCGTTGCAGGGGTCCTTGCAACCTGGGGGTCCCTCAGGGTGACAGGGAGGGTGTGAGTGGGCTATCCCTTGTCCCCTGTTTTTCCCATCCTTGTGGCCTGCGGGGCTGGCACTGCTGCCCCTGACTTGGTGGTGATATCTTTGGGGCAGGAGGTCACCGTGTTGTGATAAGAGGAGACGGGCTGGGAACAAAGAGGGAGCAGGAATGTCCCTGAGCTCCCAGCTGGCCTGTGGGGACTCTTCAGGGCAGGGCTGGTGCCTTCCCTTTTGGATGGCACCGTGATGGGCTCCCCTCTGTGTCCTTCCCCAGTGACCCACAGCCCCTTGCCAGCCGTGCCCACCTGGTGAATGTCACGTGCGTGGGCTCCTGGGGACACCAGAGGGTCCCTGCCCATGTCGGGGCAGGCTGGGCTGGCACTGGGTCTGGTTTCCCACTCTCCTCCTCCCCATACCAGGTCGTGTGGCCCGCGCTGGCCGGAGTGGCACTGCCTACTCGCTGGTGGCTCCCGATGAGATGCCCTATGTCTTCGACCTCCACCTCTTCCTGGGGTGCCCGCTCGTCCTCGCCGGTGCCCAGGAGATGCCCGCTGGTAAGGCAGACTTGATTGCAGGCATCATGGTGGCTGCATGTCCAAGCTGGGACACTGGCCACGTGGCCGATGGGGTTTTATCCTTGGCCGGTGCTGGAGTTCGTGGTCTTCTGGTTGGCATTTGTGCAGAGGGGTGATAAGCCCTCGTTGAAGGGGTGCAGCTGGGGAAAATGGGGCGCTGGGGGTTCCGACGCGCCCAGCATAGCAGGGATGCTGATTTAACACCAGCGAGCTGTGTTGTTCTTGTTAGCTCTGCTTTGTTTAATCCTGGGTTGCTGCTGCGCCCGCTGCAACAATCCCAGGGTGGTTTCCAGCGAGGTGACACGGTGTCCCCTGGGCTGCAGATGCCGGTGGGGTCCTGGGCCGTGTCCCCCAGAGCCTGGTGGACGACGAGGAGTGCCTGCTGCTGACGGACCACGAGGGCTCGCTGGAGCTGCGGAGCCTGCGCCGTGTCGCCGACAACGCCCACAAGCAATACCTGCGGTCCCGGCCTGGCCCCTCGCCCGAGTCCATCAAGAGGGCGAAGGACCTGGACGTGTCCCAGCTGGGCATGCACCCGCTCTTCAGTGAGTGCCTCGGGGATATCGAGGGAGAGGGTCCCGTTCCCCTCGCCAAGGAGCTGATCTGTGCCTCTCTCTGTGCCCACATTCCCCAGGTGCTCGCTTCGAAGACACTGAGCTGGAGAGGCTGAAGTTTGTGGACAGCATTAAAACCTACAAGTCCAAGGCGGTGAGTGGAGACCTGTCCGCGGGCACGAGGCACCAGGTTGGGCTGGGGAGGGAAGGTCCAGTGCGGCCAGCCGTGCAGCTCACCAGGGCTCCCGCTCCCACCCTGGGAGCAGACCATCTTCGAGATCAACGCCACATCCCGGACGCTGGCCAGCACTGTGATGCGGTCGAAGCGGCGCCACGACCATGCCCTCATCGAGAAGTACCAGCGCGGGCAGCAGGAGAAGCGGGCGGCGGCTCTCAAAGGGCAGGGGCTGTGCCCGGCCCCTGCCGGGCCCGAGGAGGGAGGAGGAGAAGGAGAGGAGGAAAACCTCCAGGTAACGCGGCAGGGATGAGGAGTTTGCTGTGGCCGCCGGAGCTGCTGCAAGGCAGCCTGGGGCAGGTGCTGGCAGCACTGGGGCCCCCGGGCTGTGCCAGGGTTTGGGGGGGCCAGTGCAGTGACTGGTGGGGGAGACACGGCTCCTCCATCCCATCCACCATCCCCTTCCAGGACGTGTTCTCCACTATGGTGGGCCAGAAGCGAAAACGGGGACGAGGGGGAGAAGATGTCACCAGGAAAAAGCCGCAGCAGCCGGCGCAGCGGGAGGAGGACTTCTACATCCCGTACCGGCCCAAGGACTTCGAGAGTGAGAGGGGGTGAGTTCGGGAGGGGTCCCGCCGCCATCCTACCCTGGCCTGCATGAGGGGGGCTGCTCTCATTGCCCACCCTTTGCAGGCTGAGCGTGGGCGGTGAGGGCAGCGCCTTCGAGCAGCAGGCGGCCGGAGCCGTCCTGGATCTTATGGGTGATGAAAACCACAACCTCAACAAGAGCAAGCAGCTGCTGAAGTGGTGAGTGGGGTCTGTCTGTGAGCTGTGGGCGGGGAAATCAGGGCTGGGGGTCCCACCGCCCAGTCCCACCGCCCTCCCCCCTCTCACAGGGACCGCAAGAAGAAGCGGTTCGTGGGGCAGACGGGCCAGGAGGACAAGAAGAAGGTGCGGACGGAGAGTGGGCGCTACATCAGCAGCTCCTACAAGAACAACCTGTATCCTGCCTGCCTGTGCTGTGACAAGCGCTGGGGGTGAGGGGGAGCGGGGCTGGACCCACCAGCAGCCGCGCAGCGTCGTGCCCTGCTCCCGGGGATCCATCCCCTGCCAGGGCAGAGGCCTGGGGAAGGGATGCTGGTCAGAATCCATGACGGGTCGAGTGATGGGGAGAGTCACCGCACCTTCCCTTAACCCACCCCGGCCCAGCTATGAAAAATGGAAGCAGAAATACAAGGTTGATGAGCGGGACGAGGATGAAGACGACAGAGGAGGCAGGGAGCAGTTCAGAGGGAAGCGCAGGCATGGGCACGGTGAGTACCTGAGGCAGGCGCTTGGAGCCCCACATTGCCCCCCCACTCTGGCCTCCAAGCTGAGCTTGGCTGTGTCCCCCCGCAGGGCCCGGGCAGCCCCCCGCCCGGAGCAGGGTGCGCTCGGAGCTGAAGAACAAGCAGCAGATCCTGAAGCAGCGCAAGAAGGCGGCCAAGCAGCGCTTCCTGCAGAGCGGGGGGCTGAAGCGCCTGAAGGCCAGGAACCGGCAGCGGGTGCAGGAGCTGCGGCAGATGGCCTTCGGCCGGCGGGTGGGGGCCGCCAAGAAGGGCAAGCTGCGGAAGAGGGTTTAGGGGAGGGGGCTGAGCCCCAGCAGCTTCCCCCGCGCCTGGGCTGGGTGCTGGGGAAAGAGACATTAAATACTTGGCTGGCTTTGCATCCTGACTCCTCTCTGTCCTTGCTACAAGCATCGTGCCTGGGGTAATTCCTCCCACCCTAGGCCACCCCCAGGCGTAGTCTTAAAACCAAGTGGGTGCAGCGGGTCCACAGCTGGGTTATATTTTGATGGGACACACCTTCGGAGATACCAACAGCCTGAACGCAAGCGGCAGCTGCCCCTTCCTCCGCGGCGGTCGGGTCCTGCTTGCCTAGGGTGCCCCTCGCCGCAGTGTGGTGCCGTCCCGGTGTGCCTGTGCCGCTGCCATCCACGTCACCTCTCGTCCTGGGGGTTCCCAGACTTGTCGGAGAGCGACCTCCAGCCCCAGGGGGGTCCAGAGGCACCACGCTGGCTCGGGCAGCCTCCCCCCAGCTCCAGGAGTGGGCGGTTGTCCCCAGGGGCTACTCCTGGCTCAGAGGCACCCTGGCAGCCCCACGGCGCAGTGGCTGTGTGCTGGTGGCTGCAGGCAAGCGTGGGAGACATGGCCCCGGCTCCCTGGGGTGCAGCTCGGCACAGATGGCAGCCAGGTCCCGCATGCAGAGCAGCACCTGCGGAGATGGGAGCCTGATGCCACAGCCCTCTGGGGACATGAATGTCCCTGTGTGTCCCCCAGGCCCACCGCCCACGGGGGAGGGCTGCACTGACCGTGTCCAGCTGGGCCTCGGTGTCCTCCAGGGCCACGTCCGTGGGGACCTTGAGCCGTGCGGTGGCAAGCTGGAAGAGGTTCAGCACTGCCAGCTTGATCTGCCCCAGCAGCAGGGTCTTCTGCGTGGCTGTGCTCTGGACGTGGGCCCAGTGGGACTCCTGGGGGACAGAGCAACAGAGAGCCCTAGGCCCCCCCAGCCACTCCCCTGTGTTCCCTGCACCCCACAGCCAGGACAGGGGACCTGGGAGCCCTGGCTGTGGGTCCCCTCGCCGTGCACGGTTGCTGCTGATGCTTTCTGGGCATGTGGGGACCCCCAGCTCAGCCCGGGGGGTGCCGCCCAGCTTCCCACCACCGCCACGTCGGGCATCTCCCCTCTGCAGCACACTTGGGGTCCATACTGCTGCCTCTCTCGCTGGGGGGTCCTTGGGCACCCCATGTCCCCGCTTACCCCCTGGAGCACGTCCTGGCGGGCGGCCTCCAGGTGTGCATGGAGCTGGGTCAGCTCGTTGCTGGTGCGCAGGAGCTCGCTGCCGGCCTCCTCCCGGTACCGCCGGAGCTGTGCCCAGCCCTGCGCCAGCCGCTCCTGCCCGGCTGCTGCCTGTTGCGCCAGAGCTGCCCGCGCCCCCGCCAGCGCCGCGAGATGGGCCACCATGGCCGGGACATCCTGGAACTGGGCAGCAGGAGGGGGCTGAGAGGCTGCAGGGGCTGCTGCCCTGGATGGGGTTGGCCCCCCGCAAGGGGCTTGGGGACATGCAGGGTGGCACCGCAGGATGGGGAGCCCAGAGCTCACCTGCCCCGTCCTGGCCAGCACGGCCTGCAGGTAGTCGCCAAAGCCGCGGAGGCTCCGCAGGCGCCGGGCCAGGCGTTGCCTGTGCTGCAGCAGCCCCGTCAGCTCCCGGCGCAGGCGGGCAGCCTCGGCACCCTGCCCCGCTGCCCGCACCCGCTCCTCGTCTGCCCGCCGCAGTGTGCGCTCCTGCCTCGCCGCTGAAGCCTGCGGCGTGGGGACACGGTCAGCGGGGCGCTGGTGGCCTGCCTGGCCCCAGCCCCTGCCCTGGCACCTTGAGGAAGGCGTCGAATTTGAGGACGACGTCCTGGAGCTGGTCTTTCCGCCGGCCCAGCTGCTGCCAGCGCTGCTCCAGGCGCTCCATCCTCTGCCGAAACTCCTGCGGGACCGCAGGGCGCTGAGGGCAGCGCCAGTGCCAGAGCAACGGGGCGGGGGGACACAACGGCCACCAGCCCATGGAAGGTTGGGGACGTGCTTGCGGCTGCTCATCGCCCATGTCTCGCCGCAGCCCCTGGGGAGGGGGCACATGGGGGGGCCTTTACCTCCCGCTGGCTCTGCAGCGCCCGCTCCGCCTCCGCCACCTCCCGCCTCTTCAGCAGCAAGCGTGTGGAGGGCAGCAGCGCGGTGGCATCCCACGCCGGCAGCGTCCTGCCACAGGTTGTGTGGAGCTCGTTGAGACCGGGCAGGGACACCCACCGCCGTGGCACGACCGGGGCCCCCCAGGGAGCACCGCTGCCTGCCGGGGCTCAGGGCAGGGGCCCTGGCCTGCTCCCCCCTCACCCATTCTTGCTCCGGCCCATCCCTCCCGCTTCAGCCTCCACCCACTCAGAGACCCCCAGCCCCACTGCAGCACCCCAGGGAAGGACAAGTCATGGCACAACCTCAGCTTTTGGATTAGACCCCAGGGAATCCCCTCCCCAGCCCACAGTGGGGCGACAGGCTCTGCAGGTCCCCATTGCCAAGGGCGGCAGCAGGAGCTCTGGTCCCGTGTGAAACCCACCCGGGAGCGTGTTGGGCAGCACATGGGCACCCAAATGTCCTGGCATCTCTGGATGGGGTGCAGGCAGAGATACCTACCCGGGTGCCCTCCCCTCCCTGGGTGCCCCAGCTGGGGACACACCACAGCCCCCTGCCCGGGGACCCAGCACCCGCCCAGCGACACCCACCCTGGCAGTGGCACGCCGGGGACCCGGCCATGGGAACGTAAACCGACAGACCCCCAGGGACACAGGCCGTGCCGGCCCCGTCGCTGAGCCCTCGCTCGCCTCCAGCCAGCGGCACCCGCGGCGGGAGCTGGGCGGGCAGCCGCCCGTCCCGCGGGGGGACGGGGGGAACCTCACTCACTGCAGCCGCAGCTTGTCCCGCAAAGCCGAGCGCAAGTACTCCTCCAGGCCGAAGGCCATGCCGCTGGCGTCTCTTCCTCGCTGAGGGGCCGGCGTGGACGAGCCGGGGTGCGGGGCAGCCGAGATGGCGGCAGTACAACACTGTTGCCAAGGGCAGCCGGAGGCTCCCGCAGCTCCCTGGGATTTTCCTGGCGTGGCTCCGAGCATCGCCCGCCAGGGCGGGGTGCGGGGCACAGGGACCGCACTAAGGCTCCTGGGGGACAGCCTGCAGGTCGGTCCCACTCACCGCCCTCCAACCACCCTCCATCCTCCCGCCTGCACTCCAGTCCCCCCAGCCCTCGGGCCCTGCTCCAGCCCCTCAGAAACCTCCATTCAGGCTCCGCGCCCCTTCAGAGACCGCCGCGCACAACCAGACCCTAAGCACTGTCCCACCAAGCGCTCAGCCCCCCCCTGCACACCCCCAGCTCTTCTCCGTCTCACACTGTTCTCATTCACACCCCAGGGAGGGCTGAGCCCCTGCTGCTTCACCCACAGCGCGCGTGCGGCGTGCCCCAGGAACGCTTCTCTTCCCCTCCGCGCGCCCTCAGGTCCCCTTCGATCGCCCATGTGTGCCCCCGTCCCCCCATGACCCTCCACACACAATCAGACCCCCTGCGCATGCTCACTTCTCGCACTCTCCCCCATACCACCGCCCACTTTACGCAGTTTATTGCCGTTCCCCTCCAGCACACGCAGAGCCCTCCGTTGCCCTCCAGCCTGCATTCCACCCCTTCCTGCCACGTTTGGCCATTCCCACCCACCCGTGCCGATCCCCTCCCTCCGTGCAAGCTCAAACCCATCCCTGCTCACCTCTGAAGGCACCGCTCCTCTCCATTGCCCTTCTCAACCCCTCCCTTTACCCCCGCAGGGTGCTCAGATTTGACCTGTCCCTCCATACCCTCCTGCACGCTCCGGCCCCTCCGTTACCCACCCTGCAGTTCCCCTCCATGGCTGCCCTGGTCCCCTCCGTGCGGATCCTGCTCCCCTCGTCCCCTCCCTGTACAAGTTCCCTCTGTGCTTTCCACCACGGCCAGGCACCCCCCTCAAAACCACACCACAAGGTACAGATTAACTCCTGACTTAGATACGGAGAAACATTTCAGAACGACTTGAGGAAAAAATATTTATAAGAAAACAGAAAATCACAATTAAGCCTCCCTAAAGCCAGCATCACCCATGTCCTACCCATGCACCAGTCATTTCTTCTGCTACCCCGGGACCACTGTGGCCCCACAGCAACTTTCTCGACCACACTCCCCACAACCCCAGCACTGCTCATGGTGACGGAGCCAGAATCCCGTACCGGTATTCGAGTCCATCACAGGCATCAAAATGAGAGGGCTACTGGGACCCACTTCGCAAGCTCTGCCTGCGCTGGGTGCCACCTTGTTAACAAGGACACCTGAGACAAAAAGGAACATGAAAAGAGGAGAACAGATGGAGAAAGATGGCTGGGGAAGGATGGAGTGAAAGCTGGGGAAGGGGCGCGTGGAGAGAGAAGTGGGGATGCTCCGTCCGAAGCAGCCTGCTGCAGGACACCGACAGCCTGCGCTCATCCACACGGCAACGAGGACGTGCTTGACACTGGGCGTCCAGCCGGAGCTCTGTGTGCTGCTGCAAGGAGGGATGGAAACTATGTGCCTTGCGTCTCTTCTCCCCTCGTTTCCTGCGGAGAGACCGCGCCGTGCTGCTCACCGTCGTCACCTACGCAGGGCACAGAGCAGCAGCATCTCAGCAAGTGCCAACAGGCCAGACAACAGGAATTCCTCCCTCCCTGGCAGCTGCTCCAGGAAGGTTCCCAGCGTAACAGGAGAGCAGGTGGCTGCTGCCCCAAAACTCGGCTGGCAGGCAGGCATCAAGGGCTCACCTTCCGTAAGGCAGTCGAGGTAAGCCGCCTGGACGCTGTCCCCATTGACCAGCACCATCGCCGCGTGCTTGGTGGAGCTGGTCACGGTCTCGTCTTCCCCCTTCCCCTCATCGTCGTCTTCCGAGTCCACCAGCACTAGGACATCACCTGAGTCTTGACTCCTGTGAACAGCAGAACAAGCAGAGGTGGGCTGAAAGGCTGAGGACAGCCAGTCCCCACCCCTCCCTCCAGCCTCTGCCTCCCCTCTACACCAAAACGACCAATTCTGATGGCCTCCTCCTCTGATGCACTAACCCTGTTCAGAGAACAGCTGGTTTCAGTCCCTGCTGGCAGCAACACCACCAACGGCACGCTGCACTGCTTCCCGTTCGGCTTCCAAAGTCCTCCAACCACCTCACCAATATTGGTGTACTAAACTGCACGAGCCCCTCCCGAGTGGAGTTATCCTCCCCTCCCGTAGAGATGGGGAAACGAAGGCACTCAGAAAAGAGTCTTCCCGTGCCGCAGCACCACCGCGGTGGGAACAGAACCAACAGCTAAAAGGGAAGGGAGCAGGGCCGGCAGGGAAGCGGAGAAGAAATCCGGTGCACCTGAACCCCAAGGAGACGAAGGCTCTTGTTCCTGTGCAGCTATCAGACATCCCTCCTGCGAGGGGAAGGACATGGGCAAACGCCCGTACAGCGTGGCGGAAAATCATCATTTCTATTTACTTTCCAAGCCTTCGGGCTCATTGGTGCCAAGGAGCAGCAATCCTGCACAGCCTCCTCCCACACTAACGAGTGCCTTGCCAGCACCGTCCCTGCGCATCCCAAAGCAATGCCATCCCTGCTCTGACGCCAAGCGCTCGCCCTCTCCCCTCATCCTCCTGCTCCCACACCCCACGGGAGTCCCACATGGGTCTCACTCATCCCCATAAGCACAGCTTTGCTCTGGGGACAGGTCCTGCCTCCGAGGTGGATTCCCTACCCCACAGGGAGATCACCTGTGCCAGGAGGCAGACTAGTGAGGCCACGCAGAACTGGGCTGAGGAAAGTCAACACTCACCTGAACGCAGCACCTGAATGGGAGAGAAGGGAAGGGAAAAGACAGCGTTAGAAACCGGCCCCAGAGCAGGCCCTCAGGCAGCACGCTTCTGGTTTCACTGAACAGCCCCTGCCAGTCCTGCCTGCAGTAGGATGGTCTCAGGCAGCCACATGTGGAGGCACGGACGTGAAGGTGACCTGCCCGAGTATGCAGCAAGAGCCTCAGAAAGGTCACAAGGCAAGGGGAGAAGGCCCATCACAGCACAGCTCCATGGAGAAGGCGAGGGGAAGGTGCCTGAAGCACTCAGCTGGGGAAGGGCCTTGTGTTTCCAATCCACCTGCCTCCAGGTCTGACAGGGTTTTGACCAGGAGCAGGATGAGGCCCAAGGGCTGGGGTGGTCATCAGTGGCTGACTCCAGCACACCAGAAGAGGCGAGCCAGTTAGGGATAAAGCCAGGCCACCCCAGGAAGGAGTAACCCCCTCCCTGGCTTGTGCAAAGGAGAGCTCCTACCTCTCAGGCACAGGAGGGGATTGTAGTACAAGATGACCCCCGTGACGGCAAGAATAGCCAGCAGGGACAGAGCCACCACTGCACCCACGAGCCCAACGATGTTCACCGGCTCTGTGGAGAGAAGAGGAGACACCGGAGGCCAGCTTGTCACCAGGACACGGATGGATGAGGACATCTCAGTGCAGGTGCTGTCTCAGTTCCCATTTCCCATCATTGCAACAGTCCCATCAGCATAAGGGGTGAGAGTTTCAGGCACTCATGCTTCATTGATATGGAAAACACCACAGCAAGGCTCCTTTTTTTGTGCCCACACTCATTTAGCGAAAGCGAATCAACCCCTGCCTCTTGATCTTGAGCAGCTTGAGCCTTGGAGGTGCTCCTCTGTGCCCACAGCCTACAGGAGGGACCAAGGATGCTCCTCTCTGAGGCCCATTATGCCGAGGTGAGGGGAATCAGGCCTTTTCACGCTGGGATGAAGGGAGCCAGTCCTGCATCTATGCTTGCCTCAGGAGTATGGAAAGCATCAACAGGCAAAGAGGGCTCTTAGTGGCAGATGGAGGCCCTTGGGGGCTTGCCAATGGCCCCTGTGAGCTGTGTCCCTGACTCCTCCTCAATCCCTGCCGCAGCAACCCCAGGCAGCCCCACTCACGCTTCACCGTCAGGCAGACGAACAACTCCCTCAGCCCCACAGGGTTCTGTGCCTTGCAGACGTAACAGCCCCCGTCGGTGCCCTGGGAGCAGTTCCAGATGGTGAGCCGGGACACGTTGCCCTCCTGGGTGATGAGGTACCTCCCTCCAGGTTGGATCTCCACCTCTGGCTGGGTGATGCTCCGCAGCCAGGTGAGCCTCGCTGCTGGGGTGCTCTCGGTCACACGGCATGTCAGGGTCACATTGTCACCCACAAAGCAGGTCTTCGGGGGCTCCGATTCCAGTGAAGGCACTTCTGAACAGCCCAAGGGCAGGGGGGAAGGCGGGGAGAAGAAAAAAAAAGAAAAAGAAAAGCATCAAGGAGGGAATGGAGGAGTTTAAAATAACAAGCAATCAGCCATCTGGCTGATTAATAATCATTAACAGAAGGAAGTCAGGAGATTGGGACTTGAGCACTGTGAGTTTTGCATTCAGCTCACTCACAAAACTTCAGCAGCCTTCCAAGGAGTGATCTGAGCAACTTTGACATTGCTCAGTCCTTTTATTGACACCTGTCTCTATATCCCCAGGGAAGAACGGTCGGAGGGTAGCCAGTGAGACGATGGCAGAGAGAAGGAAGGCAGCCCAGGGATTTTCCTTGGGATGAGCAGAGCTCTTGTGTAGCCCTGACATCGCCTGGAGGACAAATACAAGCTCAGGTTTTCAAAAGTCACTTTAGTCAGACCCCCTCAGATGCTTAAAGGGGTACTGGGGGCATGCAACCCTTCTGCTATAAACCCAGCTCTGCCAAACTTAATCTCAAGCTGAGCAAGGCACTAAAACGACCTCTAATTTCACACAGGCATGAGTGCTTGCACAGGTGAAAAGCTTGGTATGGGGAGATTTGTTGGCCCCTGAAGAAGTACCCAAAACACAACTCACCTGCAACTATGCCGTGACGGATCTCAGCTGCAGGACTTCTGTGCCTTGTGCAGTCACCTCTGCACAAGCCAAGCCCTGCCTCACTGCCTCCTTAGCATTTCCCCCTGCGGCAAGCGTCTGCAAGCCTGGCTTGCCTGACCGCTGCCTTAACGCTCTGGAGGGCAGAAAATGACCGGAGTACCTGTCTGCCCCACCATGAGCAGGTTCATTAATAGTTAATAAGGCAGGCAAGTCAACTCACTTATCTCCACAGTGCACGCAGGTTCCTCCTGCTTGACGACATGGCTCCCAACACACTTGAACACTTTTCGGTGGGAGAGATGGGAGCTGTTTAGCGTTTCCACATGGGTGTCCGAGGAGCTCATGGAGCTGATGACCCAGCTTGAGTTCTCCATATCATGCCCCTCTTCTCTCCAGTGTAGGGTGGGGTGGGGGTACCCCCCAGGCCAGCTGCAAAACAGCTGCAGCTTCAGCCCTGACGAGGAAGTCTCAGCCCAGCACTTTGGGGTTGAGTGCGGTGGATCTATCAGCAAGAACAGCACACGGTTAGAAACATTTCCAAGTCACAGCTGTCGGCATCTCAGGCTGGAACCCCCAGAAGTGCTTGTTTTTTCCATCACTCCCCTTGAAAGCCTTCCTGGCTTCTCTGCCTATCTTGCTCCCTACCTGCCTCCCACAGTCCCAGGGGAGCACAACTCTGAATGACAGTCAACAGGCACCAAGCAGGAGGCTGTCCTGCAGAAGCCGTAACAGCAACCACAGCCCAGTCTTGAGGGACTAATGCACGGCAAGGAAAACAATTATTGCCACAGCTTTGTCCAACAGAAACAAGATAAGCACCTAAAAATACCACAGGAGAACAAAATCTCCATGCTGCCCTTGGCAATTCATCACAGCACGGGTCCTCATGCCCCGGATGGAAGGGGGTGACACTGATTCACACCACTTGAGAACAAGGCTTTGCATCTCCCCATCACTGATACAAGCACTTGGATTTCCCAAGGGAACACGGAAAGCACCAGGGCTCTTGTCCAGGGCCAAGTAACCAGCTTCTCAGAGCCACCAGCTCAAAGCTGGAGCACTTCCCCAGCAAGTCCAGCACATTGTTGAAGGAGGAGGCTGTTCCTAGCACGCAAGACGCTCTGCCCACAGGGAGTCCTGGTGACTCCAGCTCGCAGGATCAGGGCAACGGATATGTGCCGCTGAAGTGTGCTCCGCTCCTTCCTGGCGCCACTGTCCCTGCCATGTGGGGCCAGACGGCGTTACTCAGCCACGCACCACGCTCTGTGTCCACACCGCACTGCAGCAGTGGGAACAAACTCCAGCAAAGAACATAGGTAGGGTAAGTCACCGCTGGCCTGATGCCAGGGCCACTTCGTAACCACCATGACTACGTTTGTTATTTAAATACAGAAACAACTACATGATGGCAGGCGTGGGTCAGAAGCCAACAGAAACCCAAGAGCAATCCCTTTGGGCAGAGCAGGGCTCACGTTTCGTGCAGCAGAAGTTCCTGCCTGTCTCCCATCAGCTGGTTTCATACACCCTCCGCCATGCAGAGATACACACAGATGTTTGTTTAACAGCCATAGGGATTCCGGACTCTGATCGCGGCAGAATTAACACACTGTGCCCCTGTGGCTGGCTTCCCTAATCCAATGCTGAACAAGACCCCACCGAGAGATCAGATGCTGCCAAGGCAAGCCCCACACAAGAGGTGTCAGAGGGATGCCTGATGTTTATTTTGCGGAGCATTTATTCAAGTGACTTTCAAATAACATGAGTTTAAAAAAACGCACAACATCATGGCATAACCCCATGTGAGCTACAAGAACATAACTCCTTGGGGCTCGGCTTTCCGGGAACTGTATGCACGCAGCTTGTGTGATCTTTGAAACCATCCAGCTCTGGCAAGAAAGTTCTCTACAACACTTCCTCTGTCTCCGCTCTGGGTCTCATAACCGATGCAGAAACCTGGCTGTGGTTAATATGAGCAACCTGTCAGCCTGAATCACCAGAAACGCACCGTGTCGAGAGGCAGACACAGCCTTTCCAGACGTCCAGCCAGAGCGCTGCACTTTCAGTGCTGGTTCCAGGAACCTGCCTCCTGAAGCCATCAGCTTTACATCCTGAACTCCTAGGCTCTCCCAGTACAACTCCGCTTTTCTGTCTAAATGCTAACAGGAGATCTGTCCCCAAAATGTTAAAAACCCAAACCCCTAAGAACCTCCCACCCCCTGCCACCAAAAAAACCCCACGAGCAAAAAGGACCTTGTGCCCGCAGAAGAACCGACGGTGGCTTATATCAAATTGCACACAAACATACCAAGGTGTGCAATTGCACGTTTCCTTCACACCATGTACTTCCTACCCAAAACAAACACAGAACAGCAGCTCAAGCCAGGGCTGCACCTTTGTCGTGCTGCTAGAATATCCCCTCTACTGCATGAGGTTTTTGAAATGCAGTTTTAAGCAAAAAGAGAACTCCTTGGTACAATGCATGAGATGGCTTGAAGACTGTCAACTGGTAACTCCCACATGAAGCCTACAGATCCTGGGTGGCTCTTTTACAGCAGTGCCAAGGCTGTGTCTGAGAGGTCTGCTCCAGCCCAGGCTAAGTTGCTCCACTAACAGTAAATGTGAAAAATCAGGGCCCATGCTTCTAGTCTGAGGTTGAGAAGCTTCAACTTCTGGCCTTTGTTTCTTCTGCTGATCTAAAGCACCACCAGAAATAACCTCTTCCGCCTACTAAAGGGCACCCCACTGTCCCATATCACCTTTGTAACCTTTGGAAATTAATTGACACATTAATTCCACGCTAATAAATAAAGTTCAGAGTGCAGTGCCAACACTTGGCATGCCATAGATAATCTTTTGCTCATGCGTGTTTTGCCTCAGTGCTCCAGATTTAGGGCTCCCCCCTCCTAAGCTCCATGCCTATGTGTATATTCTCTGAAGCAGCCTGGGGTTCAATTCCTTCACTCCAGCCCTCTGTGACTCTCCAAACCCCACCTACAGGTTCCTTGCCCCAAGAAGGGGATTTTTACTTGTGTGAACTTAGATTTCATCTGTACAAAACAGGTTCAACTTTTACAAACATGCACCCTTCACCAAACACCGAGAAGGAAGGAACACCCTGAATACAAACAGAAAACAGGTCTCACAGACGGCAGGTGTTGATGGAAAGAAAGAAAGAGGCCAAGAGAGCACAGAGCGTCGCTGAAAAAGGCAAACTGGCAGCAGTCTTTCCTTCTTCTCAACCCTATAATATGGGTTTGGCTGGCATAAAGGACAGCAGGTCACAGCCCAGGTCTGGGGGGCCCGAGCCCGTGTCACATCCTATCAGACTTGGTGACGGGGCCGAGAGTGGACCTGCGCTCCCTGCTGATCTGGAGAGGGCTGTTCCCACAGAAGAGATGGGACATCTGGGCAAGAGAACAATTCCCCGGCAGAAGCAGGAAGGACCTGCCCCAGCAGTGTCCAAAGTCGTCCACTTGAATGCTCTCCAGACTGATCTTCCACCCGTGCTGTGAAGATTTCTAAGAGAATGAATGAATGAAGTAGGGTTGGAAATAGGAGTAAGCACCAACACACACAACAGGAGAAAAAGGCTGAAAGAATGGCCTGTGCTGGCTGATAACAACAGGCATGCTCCCAGGACAGTGCTTCCAGCAGTAAATTTGAGGAACGTGGTATTCCCATTAAAATGGGAAGGTTGCACTCTCAGACTCAGCACAGACAACTCATCAGCTGAGGACCCTCCATCCTCACACCAAATGGATGGCAACAAGTAATGGCGCGGCACATCAAACGTGTATTTCAATCAAGGGGAAAAAAGACAGTGAGCAGCAGCCCAAAGCCCAAGTTTTATGAAGGCTCAAGTCACCCAGATTCTGAGGCAAAGAGCCCCTCTGGACCAGTTACAGGACATGAAAGATCTGTTCAAAAACTAGTTTATCATCACCAGTGATGAAGGAAATGACATAGTGTGGACTTAACATCTGGCATCCCATCCTCTGTGTCACACACAACTGACCCTTGCCAGACCATTCGGACACACATCGCTCTGCTGGTAAGCAAATGTGTAATTGAGTAGTATCAGCCTGCTGACAGATTTTGCACAATAAGGCCAACTTGCCCTTTTTTCCCCACTATTTTTCCACCAGTGCCAGATGAATCTGGGGACCTGTGAGACTCAGAGGAGGAAATTCATAGATGTGGGACAGACTTACTGGCTACCAGGAGCTGGACCCTGTGCTCATGGTCTGTCCTGTTCAGCACTTCCTTGCAAGTGTAGTTGCCCTCGTCCTGCACACGCAGCTCTGTGATGCGCAGAGAGCTGTTGTCAACCAGGGAGAAACGCACGTCCGGGGGGAAGGCGAACCTTGAGGAGAAGAGTGGGGGGAAAGAGTGCGGATCCCCTTGAAACCAGACCACCTCGGTTGCTTCTTTGGAGACGTTTCGGCATAAAAGGAGGATGCTTCCTCCAACCCTCCCAAAGACCACTTCCTCTGTTCCTGCAAAACAGAAGGAACAGCGTTAGGGATCTAGGGAACCGGCAAAGCCCCATTCCATCAGCAAAGACCTGGACATCGGGTATATTATCAACCCTCTGGGGTGCTTGTTAGGGGGGCTCTTGCCAAAGGATCTCCAAGACGCGTGCAGACACACGGTCAGGAAGGACACAGCTTGAAAGGTTCTACAGGAAAAGCAAGGACAGGCTATTTCTGCCCGAGAGAAGGGCAGCAAACGAGCGACCTGAAGGAGCCAGAGAAGAGCGGTGTTAGAGCACCGACAATGCTGGGTCACAGCGATGTCCATGCTCACCCCACATTTTGCTGGACCACTTGCCCACGGAGCCTCATCCCTGCACTGCTCCGGGGAGCGCACAGTACCGAAAAAGGAGACAAAACGCCAATATCGGTAGCCATCGAGGAAGACGACACAACTGTTGATATCCCGTCGGCCTTCCCTACTCTCCCCTTCCCCTGCCAAATGGCACCCGGACCCTACAGCCAACTCGAGGGTCCGCAGGAGTCCCCCCTTCTATCAGACCCCTCAGCGCCTGCCCTGCTTGTTTTCAAAGGGGATTTTTGTTACTTACAGAAAAAAAAAAAAAGAATTTTTGCAAAGAAATCAGCATTAGGGCCGGCTGGGGAGCTCCCCTCAGGAGCGCCGCGGGCTGAGGTGACACCGGGAGGGCTCTCATGGTCACCTGCCAACGCCCACCGCTCCCCTCCCCTCAGCCCCCCGCACCTACCTGCGGCGTCCCGGCGCGGCACCAGGCTCCAGAGGCAGAGGGCGAGGAAGAACCGGACCGGCGGCGTCCCGCCGCGGAGCCACATCGCCGTGTGCCGCTGCCAAGAGCCGCCCGCCGCCTCCGCTGCCTGGCCTCCGCCCCGGCGAGCGGGCGGGCCCGCCAGCCCTCCCCTGCCCGCTGGCTGGGGCCCGTGAAGGGAGTCGTGTATCAGTCGCCGCCGCCTGAGACCCGCCATCTCGGGGGAGCCCCCCCGCCCGCCATCTTGGGGGTGCTCGACCCCCGGCCCCATCCGCCATCTTGAGTAGCCCCCTCAGAGCGACCGAAGCGTGTTGCCGCGCCCGGGGGGGCCAGGTACTGACATCGGGTGCAGTCCAAGGACCGGGAGCATTTAATGCAAGGAGGGTGGTGTTTCCCGAGGGCAAAACTAAGCGCAGGTACTAAACGACACCCCCCCCCTCCGCGAGGGTCTTCCATAACTCAACCACCTAGAGACACCCCAAAAGCAGTGGGAGCGGGAAGAACAGTGATAAATGACTATGAACCCTGCCACAAAATGTATGATTCCTGGGTATGGGCAAAAAGAAAAATTAAAAAACCAGCAGGCAGCGACTTAAACCAACGCTGGAGAGCAAGGAAGCAGAGCACAGACTGAAGAGGGACTGGGAGGAGGAAGCAGGTGGAAAGCGTAAAGGATGAGCTTATCCACGGCTGGAGGCTGGGGGGCGCCCCAACAGCTGGAGCAGGGGAAAAGCTAGCGGGCGCGCCGCCGCCAATGGGGAGCGGAGCGTGGCGGCGGCTCCGCCAATGGGAGCGGGGGGCGGGCCGAGCGTGGCGGTGATTGGGCGGTGCGGGGGCAGTGCGCGGAGTGGAGTGCAGCAGGCGCCATGCCGGTGGATCTGGGGCTGTGGAGCGGGCCGCTGAGCCTCACCGAGGTGGAGCAGAAGCCGGCGCACCCGCTGCGGGTCAAGTATGGCTCCGTGGAGATAGACGAGCTGGGCAAGGTGCTCACGCCCACTCAGGTGAGTCAGGGCCCGGCCCCGCGCGTGTGTCGCACGGAGGCGCGGCAAAATGGCGGGAGGCGGCTGGGCCTCTTGCGCCTTCGTGCTGGCAGCCTCCATCGGAGCCTCCCTGGGTGCGGGGTGGAGGGAGAGGTGCCTCGCTTTGGTGCCGACTCTTGCACGGGGGTGGTGCGGTCAGGCCTGGCTCCATACCGCAGGAGGAATCCCGGCGGCTCTTGTAGGCTGGGTGTGAGCTGGCATGAATGGCCTTGAACTCCTCGGGTGTTGTTGCCTTCGTTGGTCACACGTGGCCTCCATGTGCAGTGCTGCTGGCTGGCGCAAACTGCGTGGTGCAGGCAGCAGGGCTGGTTGCTCGTGCTAATGCTGTCATTGCTCCAGGTCCAGCATCGCCCCACCAGCATTGAATGGGATGGCTGCGATCCCCAGAAGCTCTATACCCTGGTTCTCACAGACCCAGATGCTCCCAGTAGGAAGGACCCAAAGTTCAGGTAATAGGGGTGGGTAACTCCCTAGCTTGTCTGGGGAAAAAGGAGCATCCATCTTGTTCTGAGCAGAGGCTTAGAAGGAGGTGAGGAATGTGGTCTGCTCAAGGTGCAGCAGTGAGTCTGTGGCTTGGGATAGAAACAGTGTCCTTGCAGCTCTCCTTGAGACAAGGACAATGTGGGGAGGAGCAGCTGCTTTTGCCAGGGGCGTTTGGAGGTCTGTTGTAGCTTGGAGAAGCACAGCATCTGCTGCTTGCTCTAATATGGCACGTGTGTGTGAGTTGGAATTGAGTGAGTTGTGTGAGTCTATGCTAGCAATGGAGGCTTAAACCTGGGATCACCTCACCTTTCTCAAATCGGGCTTGGAAGCCTGTGGAGTACGCACGCTTAGGGATCTGGCTCTGGGTTTCTCGGAGCTGCAAGGCAGGATGACGGAGCTGATTTTGACGGGCTCTACCTCCTGAAGGAGGCTGTACCTACTCCCTGCAGGACCAGTGCCCTCTGGGTTTGGCAAACCAGGAGTGGCAGCTGTTAGCTCTGGTGACCCTGTGCTGACAGCCTTACAGAAAAGCAGCAGCTTGGAGTAAGGAAGGGTCTTAGCTGGGGCTGTGATGCAGTCTGATTGTTGTTTGCCTTCTTCCTTCAGGGAATGGCACCACTTTCTGGTGACCAACATGAAAGGCAACGATGTGGGGAGTGGGACTGTGCTGTCAGATTACGTCGGCTCTGGACCTCCCAAAGGAACAGGTCTGTACCTGGCTGCAGCTGTGTGTAATCAAATGTGGCTTGCAGGGGCGGGTGGGGAGGCCTGCAGAAAACTGCCTGCTTGGCATGTGCCACACTGTGGAATTGGCCCACACAGGGCTGCCTGTGGCTGCACGTAGCCATGGCCGGGCTTCACCACTGTCCCTTTGCTGTGTGGTGACAGGCTTGTGCTGTTCTGCCTGCAGTCAGTAGGCAGTGTTGCCTGGCAGGGGGAACGCTAGCCTAGGCAGGCCACAAGCCGTTTAGGCCTATCTAGTGCATCTTCTCTAAGCTGCTTTAGCTCCATCGCACTTAGCCTTCTGATCCTGGAGAGCGCAGGCAGCCGTTTCCCTGCGCTCCTGGGGTGGCTTCAGAGCAAACCTTACACCTGGGAATTGCAGGGGACTGGCATTTGTAACGCTCTGTCCTCCCCACAGGGCTGCACCGCTACGTGTGGCTGGTGTATGAGCAGCCGAAGCAGCTGACCTGCAACGAGCCCATCCTCTGTAATCGCTCTGGTGACAAACGAGGGAAGTTCAAGGTGGCGGCTTTCCGCAGCAAGTACGAGCTGGGGGTGCCAGTGGCTGGCACTTGCTACCAGGCGGAGTGGGACGACTATGTGCCGAAGCTCTACGAGCAGCTGTCGGGGAAGTAGGGCGAGGGGACCTGAAGAAGCACTGTGCAGCACCCCCTGCGCCCTGGAGACCAGGCTGGTCAGAGCATGTCGCTGTAGTTTTGTTTGATTAGTGAGTCGAACCCAACTGCTCCCGCACTGAGCGCTGCATCTGTAACCCTGTCACCGTCCCAAACCTGCTTCTGTGTCAGTGTGGTCCAGATATGTGCTGTGCTTCAGCTGACTTGCGTCGGTACAGGCAATGGCTAGCTAGATGAGCTCCGGAGGAGCTCCAGGCTGACCTGCTTCAGGAAACCAAAACCTTTGCTAATTGCTGTAGCTGCAGAGTCTCTGCTGTGCTGAAATGGTGTTATGCAGCAGTGGTGTGGGTGCAGAACGACTTCTGGGTTGGTGCTGGCTGTGGTCTCCCCTTTTCAGGAGAGGAGGAGATGGCAGTCTAAGGGAACGTGCCCCCCTTTTTTAAATTTTATTTTTACCCTCAAGTATTTGGCCAGTGCCTCCACTTCACTGGAGTGAACCACTGAAGTAGTGAAGGGATAGCTGGTAGGAGGCAGAGAAGCTGGTTTGTAGCACTTCCTTCTCTTTTCTGTTGCCACTTGTTTTGTTCAAGTTCTGTTGTGACCTGTTGTTAATGTGCTGTTTGCTCACAGTGCAATTAAAAACTTACCACAGTGGTGGCTGGTGTGGTTGCCTTTCTGGGGGATGGGGGCAGCGCTTACAGGATTGGGTTCCTTTCCTCCTCCTGCTGTGAAGGGCCCAGACCTGCTGAGAGGAGCTCCCCTGCTCCTGGCAGAACGCAGCTCAAAGCAGTTGTGTCTTTCTGGCCAACAACCTGCCTTGTACACCTTTAAAGCTGCTCAGCGTGCCCTCGCAGCGCAGGCTCAGGGCAAGCAGAGCACTGGCAGCCTGGCTTTAGGTTTTAGAGAGAACACTGCTTTTTACGGGGTTGCATCAGTGGGGTCATTTGTCCCCCAAGAACCTCCTCTTGCCACCCTTGACCTTCCTTGCAGCTGCTGGGGCAGCAGAGCCAGCTGTTGAGGACAGCTGGTCCCTGCCCATGGGTGCTCCCATGGTGTGGTGCTTGCCAGAGCCCACACCACTGCAGCTCCATCAACCCTGACAGCAGATTTAAAAATGAGAGTGATGCTGTAACAAAGAAAGGTGGTTGGCTTCTATCCCAAGGTAGTTTTTCAGTTTTTCAACCCAGCCATTGTAAAACATTTAAACATTAAAACAGGCTTGATGGTGTCAATGCACAAGCCTAAGCACATGCTTGAACAGCTGTACTGTGCCATGCTGGAAGCAGGACATAAAAAACCAAAACACCCACAACCCATTAGCCTAAAAACCTCCACTGGCAAGAAAAGCAGGCTGGAGGGCACGGGAGAGGAGTGCTGGTGGGAACAGAGGGTCCAGGGCCCTGTCCCTACCTTCAGACTGTGCCGCTCTTCCCCCAATGAGACAGCGAGGCATTGTGATGAACACTTTTATTTACAAATATAATTAAAAGCTCTGACAGCTATTCATGCTTTTCCTTGGAACCTGAAAAACGGTTTTGGTGTTTTATTAGGGCTTTTTTTTGTTGGGTTTTTTTTTTCTTTTTTTAAAGTGCATGCAAAAGAAGTAAAGCCTTTTTTTTTAATCTTTTTATTGTAAGAAAATACACAGTTTGAAAGTGTGAATAATGCAATATTTATGACCAAGATCATGGGGTTGGGGGTGGACTTGGGGGAGGAACAAAAGAAAAAAAAGGGGGGGGGAAGGGGAGCTGGGGATGATCTGACAGACAGTGCTGAACTCCAAGTACTGAACCGGAGAGTGGGCGGGGGGGGGTGGCTGGGAGCAGGAGGGAAAGGGGGAAAGAAGTAAAAAAATTTTTGATCAGAGAAACAGTTAAAATACAATATGAAAATAAGTAAAAGCTCTCCTTAAATTCCTTCTATACACAAAATACACGATTTGACAAAGCCCAATTTGTGCTACTGGGATCCTGTGGGCTCATTTAAGTGTATTCACATTCTCTGCGACAGCAGAAAATGATTATGATACAATCAAGAATATGCCGAGGAGCGAGGTCTCATCCCCGCCTCGCCTGGCATGGTTCTTCTAAAAATCACCAGATCTTTGCCCCACCCTGCCCCACCCCCAAAAAAGTAATAATATGTCACCACTGATATGTACATCACGATTAAGGTTTTTTTTTCTGTAAAATGTATCAAATTTTTCAATCTTTAATAAAATTTTTTATTATTTAATTATTCCTGATGAATAAATACCAAAAAAATAAAAATAAAATAAAATTATGCAGCAGCTAGTTAAGGTAAGGCTGCGGATTTAGTCTCTCTCCCCCTGGGTTTGTATATCTCTTGATTTTTTTTTTTTTTTTGCTTGTACTTTCATTGATTGGTGGTAAAATGAGTGATTGCTCAAAAGCAACATACATCCACTTTTTTTTTCCCCTCCATTAAAATTGTCTCCAAAGTTTTCACTGAAGCATTTTTAATCATTGCACAGAGACATCGATACTGTGACATACTATGGAAACGACCGCCAGGAGCTGTCCTGCACCGGGACTTGACACAGGGGGAAAGGGGCCCCTGATGGAGTAAGAATATACAGGCACTAGTCCGACACGATGTCAGTAAGAGAGACAGAAAGAGAGAGAGCACGCCCGTTAACATGGGGAATGTTGGTTTTGCAAGTTTTCTCAGTATTTTGTTTGCTTTTTGTCTTTTTTTTTTTGTGTGTTTGTTTTTCAATGGCAAAGAAATTTAACCTCATCTATAGTCCTCCTTGGGATATTCTAACGTGACCAAATTCCCAAAGCCCATTCGCAAGCTCTCCATGTCAAACGTCTCAATCTCTCGCTCCTGCCTTTCCAACAGAAACTTTATCCTCTCGCTGCGTTCCTTCTGGAGGGCGGCTAGCTCCTCTTCGATCTGGAAGAAGCAGAGTCAGCAGCCCCTTCGCAGAGCACGACCGCCCTGGGGAGCACCGGGCGCGCCATGCCGACCCTGCCAGCCCACCGAAACATACCTTCTGTTCAAGATGTGCCCTGCGCAGCGACACCCGTTGCTCCAGCTTCTGGAGTTCTCTTTCGTGCTGTGCTTCTGTCTGCATCTTAATTTTGCTCTGGTACGCGTTGAGCAGCTCCATCTCCTGCTGGAGTTGCAGTCTCAGGGCTTGGCATTCTGCTTCTTGGGCCTCATCCAGCCGTAGCTGTAAGACCATTGGGAAAACAACAATCAAACCTCCACTAGGAATTTCTTCGCTCCCACACTAGTGACACACTGCCCTTCCTTCTCAAAGCCTTTGGTGCTGGTGGCAGCACGAGAAAGCAGGAAGGGCTTCAGAAACGGCTGCTTCCCAACTCGTGCAGAGACAGAAGCCTCAGAGAAGACCCAACTAAATCCCCAGCATGCGGGGGCAGCAGGGGAAGGAAGCGTGTTCTGCGGGACGCTTATTACAAGAGAGAAAGTGCCGCCTGATGCAGCACTTACAACAGCTGTTCCCAACAAAACCGCATCGCTAACTGTCCAGCGGCAAGGGCAGGACACAGCGTGCTGCAGGCACTGTGCCACTCCTCCATGCACCTCTGTCGGGGACCCCCCGCCCAGGGACGGGAGATGCCGGGCGCTGCACCTACCGCTTGGGAGGCCATCATCTCATTGATGCTCTGCTCATACTGCTCTGCCAGGATGGCGAGCTTCCTCGTCTGTTCGTCCTTCAGACTCTTCAAAATTGTCTTGTGCTCACTCTTTGGAGTTACTTCCAGCTGGTGATTCTTCAGTGCTTTGTACTGCTTAGTTTGCACTTTGCATGTGTCCTGGAACTGCTTTTTGATCTGCATTTCCATAGCCTGCCAAGGAAGGAACGACGTGAAGAGCACGAAGAGCTTTGGGGATGGAGAGGTTACAGTACATCCAAACGGGCAGGCTGGCGAGTGACAACCGCCGCTCCCCTGCGCTCCATGCTCTCTCCTGCCCCTGTGCCCAGGCGAGCAGGCTGTGCTTCGCACACACAGCGATCTAACGGGCAGCATCAGCTCCGGCCTGCTCCAGCACTGACCACGGGCCTGGGCCAGCAACAGGATCCACTAAGCCCTCCGCAGCCCAGGGCACTTCCAACCCCTGCCCCTGCTTCCTGCAGGTCGCCCAGCCTGTCACCCTGCCACCTGCCTCCCAAAAAGCATTTGCTTTTTCAAGGCCTCCCATTTTGCTACCTCGCCAAGGCCTCCACAAGCTTCGTCCCCTACCTCGACCATGCGCTACACAGAGATTGCAGATCTGAGAACTAGCAAAGCTGTGACAAAGTGCATAAAAGCCACGTGCCTTTTTGGACATTCAGAGGAGGAACAGAAATCTCCCACAGCAAGCACCTCACAGGTTTCTAATCAACCCGCAGCCAAAGCGGGACAGAGCACAGTGCTCGGCACACCCCCGTTCTCTCTCTCTGCTGACTTTGAAAGTTAGGAACCATCACCCAACCCCTTTCCATATCAAGGTTTATAGGCTGACACCAGCAAGGGCCTGAAGAAAGCACAGCTCATCAGGAGCAAGTTCTGTAATGCTTTGCTAAGGGCTCACCTGTTTTTACCCAGCAGCCTCAATTAGGATGGCACTTAAAAAAAAACCCTCCGTGAGCTCCTTGCTGTAACAGCCTGCAACTTTCTTACACTGGAGGAGCCTCCACAAAGGAAAGGGATGCAAGGGAGAGCACACGGTGCTGGTGGAGAACAGCAGTTCTGCAGCATGGATACTGCACAGAGGAGGCAGCAAGCAGACAAGACCAGCCTGGCTGGCAGGATGGGGGTTGGAAGAGGAGGAAGGAAAGCTTCCAGCACCTTCAAGTTCTTTGGTTGCTGCCGGAGCTCCATGAAATGCTTCCTGTGCAGCTCCCGCTCTCGCCGCTTGTTGTATTCCAGCTGGTTCTCGAGCTCAGTCTGGTGCTGCAGCCGGATCAGGTCCATTCGCAGCTTCTGCAGCGTGTGCAGCTGCCTGTACTCCAGCTCGCGCGTCGACTCGTCGTGCCGGATCAGCATGGCATGCTCCATTTCCTTCTGGGTCCGCTTCTTGTTTAACTCCTGCACAAGAGGACAGCAGAGCACAAGACAAAAGCTGAGGAGTGATCCTCTCTGCCCCGAGATGCAGTAGAGTTTGCGAGGCCGGGTCTGCTCGTCACTCCTCTAGACAGCATCAAGGACTTCCATATGCCGCAAACACAAACCCAGCAACACGACAGGAACGCTAACAAACCAGCCACCTCGCATCCCTCCCTCCCCTGTGACCGGCTCCCCTGGCAGCTCCTGGATCACCCAGGCAGTCTCCAGCAGGTGGCACTGGGACCACAGGCGAGCCCTCTGCCACTGCCGAGAACCACACAAGTTTTTAATAAATAGATCCTGGGGTGCTCATTGGGCTGGGGTGACTGAAGGAATCGGGGGCTCTTATTTGTCTGTTTTAAATTACTCTGAACCCCTGCTAGACCCTGGGAGATGAGGCATCTCTCCTATCACTAATACTAGAATGGCCAAAGCAGAGATGAACAGCTCTAACACACCACATCAGGTAAGAAAAATAATTTAATCTACCACTGTGTACAGGTGGTTTTCGGACCCAGGCGCAGCACGGTTTTTTTTTTAAAATGAGGATACAGCCCAAGCCTCACACAATTCACAGTGTGCACATAGGAGTTCCTGCACATGGTGCCCTGCAGTCTAGGAAAACCTTCACTGAGTTACCAGCCACGGAAGAGGAAGATACCGGATTCTCTCCCTGACTACAGCTAGTACTTCTGTCTCAAGCTATCAGCAACAACCTGTGGAGCATGGAGCTGAATCCAGCTCAGTCAAGCAGTGGTTACAGCTATACCCCTTGCTGGTGATTTGGTGACCTTCACAGATGGTCTGCTGGTACCTCTCTGTTTCAGCTCTCAGGTTTACAAACTCAGGGCCGTGCTTCACGCTAGACTAAAGACAGGCACAGTGGGGGCTGCCTCACACTACACACACGGTGCCCAGCACAGGGAGGACCCAGTGTTGGCTCAGTCTAATATGTTTCTGCAGCAGAAGTAAAAAAAAAAAAAAAAAAAAAAATCTAATTATTCTGAGTTGCTGCTTGCATGTTGTAATCCTGTTGTAATTCTCAACATCAGCACCTGCAAACAGGCACTTCAGCCCCTTTGGCTGTTACAACTGTGGCGGGTTTAAGCAAGAAGAATGGGGAAGGGAACAGGGCCAGGTCTTGTCTCTGCATTCTCGGCCATAAGGATGTTGGACACGTTTACATTTAAGCAGAACTTGCACCTTGACAGCCAAGATAAAAAATTAGATCTACTGGCGCGCTGAAATCTTCTCCCACTTGCGCAAAGGCAGGCAGCACACTCGGACAGCACGTCAGCCCACGCAGTGAGCTGTGGCACTTGTGCCTTCATCTTAGGACACGACAACCAGCCTCTCTGGTGCCCATTCCACACCTGATTTCAGGTGACAGCATAAAGAGGCACTCCACTTCTCACAAACACTTTCCCATTTGTATAAAAAAGAACCTCTGTGGTTACTTAAAAGATCAAGAAAAAACAGTCCTGAAGTGTTATTTAGATTTACTTCAGCTGTCTGATCCAGTGAATTTGAACCAGTTAGTAGGGACATTATTTTCAGGAAATAAGCACTGAGATCATTCTGAAAACTAGGTCTCTTAAGAGCCTAAATGCAGGACCTCAGGAGTGTTTCCTGGTTCAAATACCATGCTAGGCAACTGAATTCTGTTCTCATCCCTGCCATAGAGCTTATATGCTATGATAAAGGTACCCAAATCTGATTTTTCAGTCATTCATTTTCAGGGTGTCCGAGCTGAGACGTCTGGATGTGATTTGCAAAGCAGCTGAGCAGCCCCAGGCACATCTGAAGTCAAGGGCAGCAAAGCTCCGAAGAGGTAAAACACAGGGCAATGTTAAGTATGCTGGAAAATTTGATGGTAGGAGACCAAGTACATGATTATTAGAAATTTTTGACCACTCACTCTCAACCTTTGCTAAAAAACCTTCTCATCTGATAGTCTTTATCCAAACATAACATTCGTGAAGAATTGAGACACTGTAGTGATGACCACAGAAAAATCTACAAGTAGTAATTCCTTCTTCAAAGTGGTATTTGACTACAGGCAGCCTCTAAGGCAAGGGTTAATAACTAACGAGGAAAAGCAAGATGTTGAATAGCTTCTCATTAACAAAGTATCACCCATTCTGATTACTAATTTTAACAGAGCCCAATGGAAAAGCAACATCTGATTATTTGTAGACAACCAGAACACAGACACAAAGACGACTGAATTTTTGGTATTTCCTACCTTTGTAGCATTTCATTCGGCACCCTTAATACTGTTTTTTTTAAGGTTATTACTGGTTTATTACACATTTCAAGTGTGTAAGTTTTCTTTAGCCCACCAGTAGAACTCCTCACACGATGCTTTCAGCCATCCCACAGCTCTCCCGCAGGTGGCCCTAGCACTCAGCATGGCACAAATCACTCTGTGCTGCGAAAGCAGCCCAGCAGGACCCCCCAAAAATCTAACAGCCAGGAGCTCAGATGAAGCACCTGACCCAGAGTGGGTGGCCCACATAATGTTTCTGTCTGCAATTCAACCTCCTCAGCTAATAAAAGCAGCCACATCTGTGTGGAAAACTATTTCCCCAAACCCTTTTCCTACATTTTTCTCAGTTGTTTAGCAACTGGAAACACGAAGATCTAATGTCAGTCAAAGTGTTTCACAAACATGAAGCTAAAACAATTAGAGAGAAATGCTTGGGAAAGGAAGTGAAAAGTGCCATACCTCCCGAATGTTCTGCTGCTCCATCTCGTGCCTCTTGATCATCGTTTTTCTCTTGAAGAAACGGCAGTTTTTGTCATAGTAGAGTCTCTGCTGGCTGAGAAGATGGGCCTCCTCTTCAGCCTGTGTGTGCTGCAGGTTCTCTTTATGTTTGGATATTCTTTCTTGCTTCTCTTTCTTCGGTGTGCTGTGGTCCTCATTCATTTCCTGCATGCATACAGGGTCAAAACCAAGACCTCCCTTAGGTTCACAATGACACAGGACTTGAGGGACCTTCAGTCCCTGGCTACTCCTCCGCCATTCAGTTCACAAAACGACACCAAAATCCTCACTATACCACCAGGTACCAGCAGAACCAGACTCATCACCTGGCCATGCCCAGCCCTGCTGCCTCTAGAGTTGTATTATGACCCACCAAGAGGCAGAGGAAAAAGTGGCCATTAAACAGAAACATCTCGGGGGGCTAAACAGTGCAGCAGTGAAAAGACAGTAACACACCACGGCGGGGGATGCTCTGGCTGCCCAGGAAAGAGACTGGGTCAAACCCCTCAGCTCCCTTCCCAGCTTTTCACCTGCTTGACAGAGAACTCCACCTTGGGCTTAAGTTTTATTTCAACAGGACACATGCTTGATTCTCTTTTGAATCAGATACCTAACAGGGCTCCTTCCTATTCATTTTCTCACCTCTACATTCTTAACAGCAAATGATTTTTGCTATGTGGTGGGGACACTGTACTTAAGTAATGCAATTTGGGATATATATACCAAGTTACTTCTTTTTCTAGTTCACAGAAGCGATCACAGGGCTTTTAGTCAAGCGACATCTAAATGGCTGCTCTGATTACTTACAGCTTAAGTAAAAAAAAAATAGATGAGGAAAAAGGGGAAGAATAATTCTCTGTGAAGCGCCATTTTCCCTCATCACCCTTGGTTTCAAAGATTCTGCTCTACAGCAAATTGTGAAGGCACCTCTAGCACCCTTACAGATTATTCTAGAAATGCTGCCAGATGCTCCCAGGTCCTCAAAGTTTACTTGCTGAGAATCTGAATTTCCTTCCAAGCGTGACAGTATCCCTTAAGCCTCTGGGCTGGCCCAGGTTTATCAAAACAAAAGTCTAGTTCATGTTTACGCCACACCCCTCAGCCCTGAAAATGACAGTTTCTTGCCTCTTTAATCTTTTCCTTGCAAAGCTTGTATTGTTTCTTCTGACTTTCTAAAAAGGTCGCCAGGTCTTTCTTTTGCTGAGCCAAAATCTGTTGCTGGAATTTCTTTTCATCTGCTGCAGCTGCCTTTGCCTGCAAGGCACAGAGAGGGGAGGAGGGAAAAAGGGGGTGAGCGAGCCGGTACTGAATCCAGCACAAATCAGTCTTCTGTTGTGCATTTTTTGGTCTGTCGTTCTTCCATCACTGTGCTAGACAAAGCCATAAGTATTCAGCCACATGAAAGCTGCTTGCACAAAAACTCTATAATGCCCACATACATTTAAGAGTTTCCTCATGCTTCTTACCTCTCCACCAAAACCACCCCCGAGGGTAAAACCCCACTAACTTACCATATGGATTAATATGTCGATTTTTAAACAGACCGAATAGCAGCAGCAAGCTTTGTCCTTCCCTCAGCCATGAGACAGAAGCTCCCTCCAAGGTCTCCACAGAGTCTGCCAGTCCCTTTTAGCCAGCTGTCACTAGCCACAGGACTGGTCGATGCCAGTGGAGCACCCAGCATCCAGACCGTCGACTTGTAGCTATGAGGTGATTTCACAAAACTGGCCAGGGCAGCTCCAGACAGTAACCACACAGTGCACTTAAGAACATGGGTTTTAAGCAGTACTTCCACAGCCTTCTCTCAAGAGATCTGGTACACACCTCTCCCTCCAACCTTCACGTACAGCTAGGGAGCCTGTAAGTCTACTCACCTCTTTCTCCATCACAGCCACTTGCTTCTTGGCCAGCTTCTCCAGCTCAATGGACGAGTTGTTGGCATGCGTCTCCACCTCCTTCTGCAGCTTGAGGCGGTGCTCGTCCATCTCGGCCTTCAACTTGTTTTCCAGGGCGATCAGCTGCTTCTGGTGCTGGCGCCGCATCCGCTTATATCCTGACATCTGTTCCCGCAACTCGTTCTCCTGCTCATGCTCATGGATCTGTCTTGTAACCTGATGTCAGGAAAAGGGGAAGAAGTGCTACGTGGCCTTCTTCACAGACAAGCTGTCTCCATATTCGCTACTTACCTGTAAACCAGACCCTGCTTTGCTGTACTCTCAGAAATCAACTTTCAGGGAATGCTGTTGCAGGTTTCAGAGGGTGCTATTGTTTAATATCACAAACCAGGCCATAAGGCTTCTCTCTCTCTTGGTTTCCAACACCACCACCCCATCTTTAACAAGAATTTTATGTGTGTTTTCAGTAACAGAGCAGAAAAATGTCACATAACGAATAGAAGAAACAGCAGGTTACTAATCACTCCAGGAAACACTGGAAGAGATCTGGAAACAAAGGTGGCTGCTGGACAACCTTCTTCAGACACAGGAGTCAAATCCTGAGGGTGACATGGACTTACAAGATGGCATCCCTTTTAAGAAACATCTTCAACCCACCCATTCTTTCCTTGAAGTCACCACAGTTCCAATTCAGTCCCTCAATACCTGTTTCCTGCAACGAGTAGCCTCCTTCAGAATTTCTCCTTAAAATTCAAGAGGATGGCAGACTGAGCTCATTCCCTAACGGAATTGAAAGTTTTCTAACAAGGGAATACTGTTCTGGAACTGTGTGCTCTTAACAAGATTGATCAGATGGTTTAAAGCAGATTTTAAACCCTGCTCAGCTGAAACAAACTCACAAGTTCCACATTCATTTCCATGCCCAAGTGTATCCGTGTGAAAAGAAGAAAAAAGCGCAATACGTTGTGCCAAAAATTTTCAGAAGAAAATGAGAATGGTAATGCTTCCCTTTCAAAAGAAGAAGAGTGTCCAGAACTAACCTGTGTTGTTTTTTTTTTTTTCATACAGTCCCAGGAACTTCACATATAAAGATCTGCTGATCTTTTTATATGACAGTCCTGGGAGCCAAAAGCTGGAGCCCTTAGCACATGTGTAGAGCCGCAGTCCGGGACTCTGTATGAGGGGACCCTCTCCTTTCACGCTTAACAAGTACGAAGCAAAGACATCAGCCCTTTGAGGGCTATTATTGAAGCTTTATGAACCAACAGCTCTTCCTGCGGTCTGCAAGAGCCCAGCCTTCCCGACGAATTTTTTCATAGCAGCCAAGAGGAAGAAATGGCACCTACTACAGTACAGCTGTCATTCGAAGGCTGTTTTTCAGAGATCTTCAAAGTAAGTTCAGATGTAGGATGGGATGCACCTACAGACCTGAGAAGGCTCAAGTTCAACAGAAGAGCAGCTGCTTTACCAAGCAGCAAACCAAGCCCACTTGCTGGCAGCCCCCCTGTGCTTCAGGACTAGTAGCTGATAGGAAGCAGTGATCAAGTAAGAGCTCCAAAATCAACAAGCAAGTTTAACACCACCACTGATGTGTCACCCAAGGCAGACAGCACACTGCCACTTGTCTCAGCTCAAATGACTACCAACACCTGGGAGGGGTGTGAAGAGGAGGTTAGGAAGAGCCTTCCAAAGCCTTCACCTTGAAATAGATCAACAGCAATTTACAGTAAGTAGTTGCCAACCAAGAAAAGTATAGCCCAAGTCCCAGAATAGAAACAAGACACACAGGATGAAGCTACTGAAGTGCATAGCCTCTGTTTTCCCCCCATCCCTTCCAAAGACAACCCCAGAGAGAAAACTAAACATCTAATTGCAAAGAAAACGAACTAGCCTGACTGTGGTGCTATGTCATTACCAGGAAGTGATGATGGTGTGTTCACCACATTAGTGCAGTCAAACATCAACTACGAGGTAAGTGATGATGCATAAATCACATTCTCCTTGTACAAGGAATTTTGGGATGTTATTTTGAAGTGGATTGGATTAAATATACACTTACACCTCAGCAATTGGTGTAACATAGCAGCCTTCAAATGCTTGAGACTAGGTAATGAGACAGATCTAAACCAGACACCAGGAATATGTGAGATCATAGAAATGACTACAGAAACACACACAAAGTATTAGCCCTGTGTATTGCTATAAGTTAAAAAAAAAAAAAAAAAGCTTTTTGAAGTCTAACAATGACAACCATACTTTGCAGAAGTTGGTAAGCATTTGTACGAACTTACACATTTCAGTCACGTTCAGCAAGAATAAGATCTCTGACAGAAGCTTCCAGGTAATGAAAGTTCCTCTGAGAAGTCATCCAAGTTAATTATAAGAGACAGGCAAACCCCCAACATCTCACATATGCCATTTACTACGTTAACTGACATACGACTTGCAGAGAACAGGCTTGGTCAGGGACTTGCGGAGACACAGAGATACGGTAACCACCACGCAGCAGCACAAGATCTTCCTGGATGTGCTATTTTTGAGGCCTGGCCTTTTTGTGAGGAGTGGGACATTCTGCACAGCACACTCCGTTCCAAGAAGTTGGCAGAACAAAGCAAACAGCAAGAGCATAAGAAAAGTGGATCTATGAAACCGCTAACAACTTTGCCAGTTTCCCCTTTGGTCTAATGTCTAATGAGATGTAGAACGTGCACTTGTTTTATTTACAGCAAAAATCATTATCCTTTTTTTTTTTTTGCTGCTCCTGTGCACCCCATTTCCAGTTTTACTCAGCTTGTCTCTATCAGGACAAGAATTCCATCTTTGAAAGACTTCACATTAGGTCTGGGCTATCTATCTCCAACAAGAGGATGCAATTACTAATTATGACACTAGCTGATAAAGCCTTCTGGTCACAGCAAAAAGGTGAGACATTAACAAAATCAGAGGAAAACAAAAGCAGCATTTCACTCCTGAACACAAAAGAGAAGGAGAACAGTAGACTTGCTGGACATCTTGTAGATTTAATGTCTGCATTCAGCATGCTCATGCTAAAGACCTAATTTATCACCATAATCTCCAAGACCAACACTCTTCAGAACTCCAGCTTCGAAGACAAGGTCTCCCAATGGTGATCTCAGAGCATGGATGAAATTGGAAGACATTGACATTAGCTACTGAATACAACCAGCTCCGTACCAGAGGAGTACTTCAGACTAAGCATGTCAACACGTGAATGAATGATTATGGTTTAAAAATGAAGCCCCTGGCAAATTAACAGCTTAAGCAACTGTTTTAAAAAGAGAATTTGGGAAGTTCCAGTAATAACCTTTCTGGTGTTCTTGGACAAAGGCACTTGGAACTTTACAAAGTAATTCACAAACATAATCCCATAGATTATGATGGGAAAAAAGATGACAACTGAATTGGTCATTGCAAAATTTGTTCTCCACATAACTAGAAAATGTCAGGATCCTTTAAAGCAGAAAACCGCAGTTTCCTGCAGCTCTATCTGCAGCATCCAATAATCAATCAGGTCATCAGCAGAACCAAAAAGCCTGTGTAAAACAGAACAGCTTTTATTAAGGTATGACATTTTCTCAGTTTCTTATCTCTCTGTATCTTTGGCACCCACAGAACTGAGAAGAGAGATGCTTTTTCCAACCTACTCCCACAGGCAGTTCGCTTGCCATAAAATCCAAACTTTCTCTCTTTCACCCCTCCAAGATTTTTGCTTTACGTAAGGAAGTTGGGCTCACAACTTCTCCTCCAAACCAGCAGCTCTTTAGAGTTCCTTTTTCTACACTGCTGAACCAAGATACTGAACACTCTCCTAAAGGACAGTTATTCTCACCTCTCAATAACCAAACAAAATACTGAGCTCCTCTTCGCTGGACGAGGCAGAGTACCGAGCAAGATACTGCCAGCAGCCTCCCACAGCAAGAGAAGAACTTTGAGATGAGAAAGAACAAGTTCAGTATTTTTAGAGCAAAGATCCATAAAGACAGCAGCCAAATGAGTCCATTAGGGGAAACTCAACCATCTGGAATTGCTTCAGCAGAAGAGGGTGCAAGGGAACAGCCATCATGTAAGCGTACCTGGTTTTGGAGTCAGCCTGCCCTGGTGTCACAGGCTGCTCACGCTGACCTAGCCATTTGGCTTTGCAGACCCTGGATGAGATCACATAATTCTTTTGCTGGCATTTGGATTTCAAAGGGAAAGCCAAGGGCCTTCGATAGAATCCACACTGTCTGATCTTTCTATGAAATTTTAGCTATTTGATCATTTCATTTGAGAACTGTAAAAGCAGCTATGGAGGAAGTGCATGAGTTGGTGGGGAGTTAAGGGGTCAAGCATGAAAGACATCCAGAAATGCAGATCGACGTATCTCTGCATGTATTTAAAAGGCACTTTTCACTTGAAAATGTTGACAGGTGTAGTCTTAACATGCAGAACCTCTACCCCTTTTTAAACAACAGCTTTCTGAGCTTCAAGGCTTAGAATTCTAGTTGTAACTTCTAATTTATGGATCACTGACAGTCTGCAAAATAATATGGAGATGTAGTAGGTACCAGATTTCCATTTCAGATAGTAACTTTCACTGCAACGGCAGAAATATGAAGTGTATTTTCCACCACCGTTCCAAGTGAGTGATGGTTACTGTTGCCACAAGGGTGTTATGCAAAAAAAAAAAAAAAAAAGGGTGGGTGGGAGGTTGGTCTACATGATGACCAAAGAGAAAGGTGGTCCAGGAAAGAGTGACTATTAAAATTGTTGCTTGAGTTATGACAAAAGGTAAGCTCCTTCAGCCGCCTTAACCACATTTGCTCAATTTTTTTTTTTTTTTTAACCTCAGTAATATGACAGCGTCAATGAAAGACTAGAAAGATATATTCACAGCCTGTTTCTTTGTGGATAGCCCATTTCACTATTTTATCTGGAAGTCTGTCCAGTTTCCTTCTTATTCACGTGATGGCTTTGCAGAGCAACAGGGCAGGGGAATCATGCCTAAAAGCACTGGAACATCTGGAGTGTAGAGCTGTCTAATGTTCTCATGTGACCCTGGCACTTGCTGAAACTACCTGAGCTTGTTTTTGGAAAGAGATCCAACTTCCAAGCTGAGAACATCTTTTTAGAAATGCCAGTCTTTCCTCCATCTGCAATAGCCTGATCTAAGGGTGAATAACAAGGACTTGAGGGCCCAAGACTCTGGACTCCACCAGCAGGAGCAGCTGTGAAGCAACATGGACAGCCCCTGGCCCCCCGACTCGCTGCTCTTCCTCCATAACGCTGCCCTGCTCTCATGTTGGGGGGTGGTGTTCAGCAAGTCCCACAAGCAGTTTTTGCACCCAAGTATCATTCCAAATTCTTGCATTTGGGGTCAGAACTCCCATTTTCTGATTCTCTGCCACCTGATGCTCTCAACTGCATAACCTTTCTGTGCCCAGGAAGCAGCGCCCAGCTGCTGGCAATTCAACTGGCGGTCAGCCGCAATGATTTAGGGAACCATCAAAGCATGCTGGTTTGCTTAGTTTTTAACGCTGTGGGATCTCAAGCACACATTCACACAGGATTCATTTTTTTTTTAAGATGCCACTGAAAGAGTAAATTAACACGAAGAGATGAATAAAGCCTGAATTTCTGCTTTTACACTGTAAATTTCAGACACGTTTAGGTCATTGTCCCCATATCAACCCCATTGCTGTCCATGCCCTCCCCACAGATATCTAAGCAGCAGACAAGAGGGCAGGCATGACTGAAGGTTCCCCTTGGCCAGAAGAACAGCAGCGTTCAGGCACCACTACCCACTGACATCATCCAGCCACCGAGCAGTGAGCAAACGCACAGTGATAAAAAAGCGTGCCCACCACCACGCCGGCACGTCAAACCCGAGCGTGTACGCTGGCATTCTTCATGTTCTGGGCAATAGGTTTAAACTTAGCTTCCCCCCCTCCGCGATTTCCATTTTGGAACCTGAAGAGGTGGGAATGAAAGATTATTAAAGAAAAAGCCCATCACAAGGTTAACTGAAATGAAATAAAATATTTCTGTTGTAAACACAAGGAAACTTCTCCCCTACCACACTAAGGGCACAGTAACACCTCCTGTAGTGCCAAGGTGGTGCTTTGGGAACTTCTCTCAGTGCTGGGAAGGGGATGTGTGTGCATGTGATGGGGGCAACAAAGCCTTTGCACAACACATGCTGCGATGTGCTTTTCCAAAGGCCTGCTGGCTAACATAGTGAGCTAACGGTGGGACTTCCCTCTTCCTCAAAAAATACCGTGCTGTGCACGTACTGCTCACCTTAAGCATGCACCCTAAGCTCTCCCAGCATGAGCCCAGACATGCTCTGTATCACGACACGTTCTACAGAAAACTAAAAAAAAAAAAAAAAGTTCTCCAAAAAGCCTACCATCTTCCCCACTCAGTATTAATTTTATCTTTATCATCATTTGATGACTGAAGCGGAGAGATTTAGCAAATCCAAGTGACTAAGGAATTAAGGCAGACACAGTCTCAGCCCCACAGGAGGCTGCCATGGGATTTAGGAGTGACCTTGGGACATTAGCTGTCTTCTCCAGGGTTTAGAGGTCTGGGAAGACCTCACAGTCCATACCTTCACAGCAACATCTTTCATCAGCTCCCAAGGGGGCCTTGCCATGCAATACCTTCAAGCCCAGGGATTGACACATTCAAGGAAGACAGGAGTTATGGACTCCGCTGCTGAAGGCAGGACAGAAGGTGCAGCAGCTTTGCTCAGGGAGTACAAGAATATGAATATATTCAACACACATATCTATTTATTAATCCAATGGTATATATGTTTGGGGTATGATACTTGAGTCATTCCTCACTTCTTCCCTCCAGCCAACCTAACTGAATCCTCCTTTTATTTGCTCAGTGCAGGCAATAGTGTTGGCACTATACTGGGTGCATGCACACACACATACAAAAAGAGAAAAATTCACAAGCCAGAGGGTCTCCAGGAGACCAGAGATCCCGCCTGTGTCAGGTGTGCTGCATGAAGTCCTCTAATGCACACATTTCTAGGTCACTCTTTAATTGGGGGGGGGGGGGGGGGGGGGGGGGGGAGGGAAAGGGGAGCAGGGGACACTGGCCCGGGGAGCACCCAGGGTATGACTACCCAGAAGTACACCTGCAAAAGACGGAACTCAGATGCTCCCCTCAAACGTCAGCCCACGAAGCATCTGGCCAGAAGTCTGAATGCCACAGCATCATTTTAGATTTTAAATAGCAGCAGCAACAACCAGAGAGAAAAATTTTGGCTACTGGCACTGCTGCTGGTTTTTTCCCCTCCGCTCACAACCTTTCGCTGTGGTCACACAGACACACGCTGTCTTGTGCATGTAGAAATGGGAAGCGATGCAGGGGATCAAGAAATGGTGGTATAGAAAGAAAAACCCCATGTTCAGGCAGGGTAAAACAAGAAGGGGAGGGCTCGCCGGCGTAATTTCGGGGTTGGTCTAGGATGATGTCATAGCACTGAGCAAGTGCCATGGCCAAGCAGTGGGCACTTCCTAACGCTCCCCGTCCATCTGACCTCTAATACCACTGGGCTGAAATATTTAAGATGACATTTATTTTCGCTTTAAAAGGCCATTTTTCACTCCTTTCCCTCAAAAACGTTGCTACCGACCGCAGCCCGTACGGATGGGAGGTGGGGGAGGCGGCACGACAACTAACTCTTCCGGCACACACCCCTTTCCCTACTACAAAGGCATCCACAGCAATCACATTTGCAATAGTACAAATCTTGATGGATTCATCCCATCCCCCTCCTCTTTGTAAGCCCACAGCCCGCTCTAAGCCCTCTCCGTTATCGCAACCCAGCAATCCTTCCCAGGGATCGAGCTGAAAAACGCAGTCACGGCACAGCTGCCTGAAATAAATGAATGAATGAAAAAAAAAAAAACCCAGCCAGCAGCTCAGCCGGGAAGCAGCAACCTTATTGTTTCAAACCCCATCTGCATCTGCATCTCCATAGCATTTCAGCATATTTCACACGAGCACACATATACACTTTATGCACATGCAAATAAACGTATTAACAAAAGAGAGAGGTGGAAAAAGGCGGGGGGCGGGGGGAAATCTGAGATATTAACTTCACCCAGGAAGGTGGCTTATCTCACACATACTGGAAAAACACGGAGAAATTAAATATATTCCACATTTTACATCTCACACAGAGAGAGAAAATATCTTTCAGTGCAATATCTAGTTGCTATGCCAACAACAACAACAAAAAATTAGGGGGGGGGGGGGGGGAATATTCCTGACCCCTTTGCAGAGGGAGAGGGGAGGTGGGATGGGGTGGCTGCTTACCAAAGATGCTGATTTGATTGTGGCAAAGCGCTCTCGGTTCCGGTAGTGGAGGGCCTGATTCTGCACTGACTGGGTAGGCCGCACCTCAGGCCTGCGATCCCTGTGGCCCACCTCATCCCTTATAAATACATGATCCTGCAGAAATGGATAAAAACAAGGAGAAAGTCCGGCTGTGCTCTTCCCGCGGCGGCTGCCTCTCTCTCACCCCTCTGTCTGCACAAGCGCGGCTGTTGGAGAGGCATAGTTCAGCTCGCTGCTAGCCCCGGCAGCTCCCACCGTACAAAATGAATAAGCAACACATTGCAGGCTTGGGTTCGGCGCGTCAGCTGATCGCTAGCGGGATGCCTCCTGAATCCCGGGCTGGTGGTGGTTTTTTTTTTGTTGTTTTGGGGTTTTTTTGGTTTTTTTAAACCTTCAGTATTGCATACGTGCAAAAAAGACTCAAAAGCATAAAGCGATGCAGAGCAATCGGGCTCCTCAGAAAGGTGGGGTTCAAGCACTGCAACCCAGCAATCCTGGTAAAAACGTGATTTCCATGTCTAGCAAAGAAGGTACTGTTCCCTTTTAACACAAGAACAACATGTTGCCTCATTCCCTTTGCCGAGTGGCTCGTCCTCGGTAGGTTTTCTTTGTCTCTTGTTTGCTATTTGCTGTGGAGGGTGAGCATCCTGGCTAAAACCATGGCAGGCTGGAGAGGACCAGGAAAGCCTCCGTAACCACTCAAGGATCCTGCTTTCCAGTCATGATCCTGCACGGTTCTAGCACCTTCTCTCCACAGCCCACAAAGGATTTTTTTTTTTTTTCCCCCCCTTTAAAGCAACAGCTCCCAGGTTTTAGCACAAATGGTTCCCGGTGCAACCTCCGCAACCTCCCTCTTGCTCGCTGGCAAGGCTTCGCGAGGAGCGGCTGCGCGGCTGCAAAACGGCGCGTGCTAGTTTTGCAACAGAACAAAGTTCTCGTCAGGCGTACGGAGGAGAGACCCTCCTCAGAAAGACCGGCAAAAAAAAAAAAACCACCACCACAACCTTGCTAACTGAAATGGGGGCTGCCAAAAGTCAGCACGCCCGCGGGCTGCGCCTTCAGGACGGAGCAGTCTTTGGACGCCGGGCACGTGCCCCCAGCCGCCGCGCAGGCGCCGTAGGGCAGCAGTGATGGTAGCCGGCGTCGGCACATCTGTCACCTACCACCTTCCTCACGCCCATCATCAAGCTCCAGCTAAAAAAAATAAAAGAAAAAAAATCGAAGGAAAACTGAGATTTTTTGGCTAAATTAAATCAAGTTTCCAACTGTCAGGGGTGCAAAATAAAGGCTGCAAGCGCCTATGCCACAAGGCAGGTAAGAAACGCCAGCCCTCGCAGGAAGCGGCTGCCTCCGGGCGCCGGGCGTTTGCAGGCGAGCCGAAGCAGCTTTGCCATCCTGCTGTGCCAGAGCAGACACCGGTAAGGTCAGCAAGCCCACGGTGAGACACCAGCCGACACGGAGTAGCGTCTCCACCACGACACCGCTGTCGTACTGACGCTCCCTTCCCCGCTCTGCAGACACTTGCTTCCCTCTCCGCTGTCCTCAGCTTCTATCTGCTTTGAGTCTGGACCCACGCACATTCAGCCACTTTCAAAACGATTCTGTAAATGATTTCAAGCAGCAGCCAAACAGGTACAGAAATGCTGATATAAACAGCTGAACAACATGTTGATTTAAAGTGCTTTAAACCCAATCCCTTTCCTCACATTCTTCATTTTAAGCGTTCACGCTCACCTTTCACTTGCCTTTGCACAGAGAGCGCGCAACGGCCAAGACCATCACAGAGCCAAGCTTGCACCAGCTCCTCTGTACCCACCCGAGGGAGACAGAACAAGCTAGAACAGTTTAAAAGGTCAGTCCTCCATGAAGTAGGAGGACTACAGAGTGTAATAAAAAACTGCACTTTCATTTTATATTGATCATCCTCATACTGGACTTCTTGTTGCACTGCCTTAACAAGGGAAGGCAGCGTTACAGAAGGGCAGTTACCGGCACCTGGGCTGATCTCAGATTTTCAACTTGCACGTGTTTGTAGGATAGGCAGGGCTCTCAGACTCACACGCTTTCCTGAGAAAAGTATGTCGACTTAGGCTCTACAATAGTCACACCAAGAAAATCTTGATTAAACATTTAAAGTTTAGCAGTATCACTCGGTTTAATTGGACTCGTGGCTTGACGGGAAGAGTATCAACCCCAAGTCTTCTACAGCTTTGCAGCGCTCTCGCCTATCAAATAGGTCTAAGAAAGACTCTGTGAAATACAATCAGGGCTATCTCAGATAACCCAAAGCAGTCGGGCTGGCTACTACCATCACCTTTTAGTTCGGAATTTCTACCGATGCGTTTTGGAGCCTTCCGGCACAGCGGGCCCCCAGCCAGGCAAAGGGCAGTGCTAGAAGCAATGCTGAACTTGGCCTCTTGCTCCTCAACACGCAGCTCTGCAGAGATAAACCTGGCTCTGTGGGGCTTGTGCAAACACAGCCTCATGCAAACGTACCGGTACGAAGCAAGCTGGAGCAAGGGGAAGGGAGACAGCAACTCCTTTCTTACCGGAGCACCTCATACATAAAATAAAGCTGAAGAAAAGTGTCCTGTGGTAAAGATCTACACAAGACTTACCCATCTAAACCACAGAGGACTGAAGAGAAACAAGAAGTACACAGGAGCTACTAGTCCTCTACTGTAGATATGAAACTAAAAGTGGAGGCTGGCCAAATATTACCCGTGGTCATACACAAAGCCTGCAGCAGCATATGTGAGCGCAGAAGGTTCCTAAGGTCTTCCAGCAATACCCCAATCCCTGGACCATCTTCCCTCTCTCCATTACATTGCTATGCCAGGGTGAATGTGAAATATTAAAACCAGAGAAGCAGCAAATCACCGAAAAAAAGACAATTTTTCAAATGGGCATTCAGATTTTACAGAATGGTCCAAAACACCACTTAAAACGACAAGTAGAAATTACAATTACTTCTTAGATGGGAAAATTAATCTGTGGGTTACTTTCTGTTTATCTAAGAGGTGGATTCGTAGAGGACAGAAGGTCATCCTGGTCTTGTTTTATGGGACTTCTAGTTACTTCAGTGCACATAAGAAACGCACAGCAGAATCTAACTGCCCTTCAGGAATGTGAATTAACTGCATTCTCCACTTCAGACTGAGCTGGGCAAGGAATGGGAAAATTGACCAGTTCCAAGTGGACAGAAAACTCAGTGGTTGTCCTTGGCACCCCTTAATCTGGGATCTGTGGCATCTCCATCAGGCAGGCAATCGCTATTAGCTCTCAAATAAATCCATGCAACCTCAATAGGCAAAACATTTTTCAGAAGAGCAGTCACACTTACCAGAAATAAAAATCACTTGACATGAAGAGTTACCAAATCTAGCAAGTTACTAGCAGTCTCTGTGGTAGCATAGACAGAGACCTGTAAGATAAATAAGAGTAGCCACATCTCCACCAACCTTCCTCAGACAATGTAACTGATGGCTACTACGACAGACATCTACCTACAAACCCATAAAATAGATTTCTGCTCTTTTTATTTTATTTTCTTCTCCCAAAAGCTTGCTAAGAGACACCGCAATCATATCTCCTTCCAGATGTAGGCACAAATCAGGAATATTTTTTTTTTTTCCAAACTTTCAGCTCCAGGTTTGTGGGAAACAAAGATCCAAAACCAGCACCTCAGCTCAAGTTACTGATGAAGTAAAATGTGACCAAAAGCACCCCAGAAACTCCTCAAGTTTGGGTCAGGGTATCTCTCAGCCCTAAATCTGCAGTTCAAACATCAGTTTGTTTTTAAGGCAATGTATCTTCCACACGTATTTCACTTCCCATCTGTTCTCTGTGTTTACTGCGATGTTTACCTTATGAATACAGCTGCAGGCATGCTCAGATCATAACTCACATTAAACCATTAAAATCCTTCTATTTAGGGTCAATCTAGAATCTTCAGCTTCCCACTAAAGAAATAATTTGTTCTTCTGACTATATTATCTGCTACATAAAAAGATTTCCAGCTGATCACCACAAATGGGGGTAACTGGCCAGGTGCTGGCTTCGAAATTGCTGATCATATTTGCCAGGACAAAAACTCTCAAACATTTCTACCGTAATATCTGATCAGAAAGCTGGTAGAGCTTCCAGCTACTTAAGAGATGCTAAAGAGCAAGTCTCTCAAAAACAATGAAAAAGCCAAAAGGCAGGAATCCTACATATATTATGGATTAATAAGTAATGTTAAAAAAAAACGAAAACCAGTTCTTGTGGAAGTTATTCTCTGGATAGATAGAAACAGAGAATATAGATAGATAGAAACAGAGTCAGAACATTTGTTCAGACACAAATTGGTTCAAGCAGGTTCCAGCTGGAGATCTAAATGGCCACCACTGGTGTATTGTTTGAGCATCTTATAACGCTCATGGGTTTCTGCTCAAACCGATGGGTCTTGCCCAAGGTCACCCCACAGAGCAAGAACCTGAATTTTGCTCCCTACAGTCCCATACTGGTTCCACCACACACTGCCTTTTCATCATCTTCACCGAAAAAAGGGCTTTACCATCCCCTGCTCCCGACGTCAGCGCAACATTTCAGGAATGTCTGCTTAACACCCTTGCCATGCATTTTTAAGAGCAACGCTAAACAGCATGTCGCTAACAGTGTTTTCATTTTATGTTCAAAACATTCCAACTAGACTCCTTCCTAATAACACTTAATAATTACACTGATCAGATAATTTTTTGTTTTTAGAGAAAGATGTAGCTTGTTCCAAGAAATGCTAGGAGAAAAAAACCCACATAAACACATTGCTACAACAGAACTTCCTAAGTGCATAAAATATCTGATCAGAAGACAAATGGAACAAGCAAGCTACAGAAGCAAACTCAGTAGGTGGATCAGATTTGATTCTTTTTCCTACAGAAAAAAAAATCAATGAGAATTCTGCCTCAGATTTTAATCACAGCAAGACCGGGCAGACAAATCTATAAATTGCATTTGATATTTACATTTTTTAGTATATAACATTGTCATATGGCTGAAACCACCTTTGCACTGACAAAGCATCAAACACAAGTGCAAAGAATGAACAGAATACAGAGAAAAAGAGTCCCATCATCTCCAGCAGCTGATTTAGAAATGAACATATCCCCCAACTGCAAACTCTGATCACACTGGACCAGCCTAAGGCTGAAACATCCAAACTTTCACCTCAAAAGGAACATTCACTTGCACAGCGCATCTTTGGTTATGCACACCAAATAAAAACCTTCACAAACGCTGTTTACACAAGAGGATTCACTAACTGGAAAGGACTGCCAGTCTCCTAGACGAATAGGAAAGGCAATTTCTGAGCCATGGTAAGGGCTTTAATGGAATTGCAGCAAATCCCTTCCTTCTAAGAATTTAAAGAGCAAGGAAAAGAACATCGTGCCATCGTTCATTTTAATACTTTACACTAAGTGCCTCCATAATCTACAGAGAGGTGTTAGTATCAAGACACTTCCAAGAAAAGGCTTCATGTCACCAACCTGCTTGACATGATCGCAGAAGGTACGCAAGGGGTCGTCACTGCCAGCACACGCAAGTCAAGACTCAATAGGTCATTACCTAAAGATCCTTTACATCTCATAAAACCAACATCGTTTCCAAGTATGAATCATAAATCTTGATATGTAGGAAAACACCCTCAGCTCTTCCTCAGCTGTAACTGATGTAGAACCGCCGTGCCAGAGCACTCACCATGCACAGAATTCAGCATTGATGCGGCATATTAGTCACGGCAGTGAGGGGGGATCTGTACAGGTTAATTCAACGGGTTTGGAAAGTCACTCAAGTTGCAACATTTATTACAGAAGTATGTTTTTATTACACACATTGGGCAAGAATTTGTGATGATCAACTATGACCACCCTCTTTTCATCCTTTTGTTATAAACTAGATTTAAATTAGAAGATTTACCTGACATTTTTATTGCCCAAGTTTTATGTTCATAAGTACTGATGATTTTAAGGTTGAAATAAGTAATAGCAGCAACTCTGTATTGCAGTTGAACAACACAATACTGTAGTGGCTTTTTGTTTAGATTAAAAGATAACAACTTTTTTTACTGTTATAAAGTTATATGGAAATAAAATAATACCATGTGGTAGCATTCCAAGTCCTACCACGTTGCATATTCATTTAGGGCAACAAAATAATATTTCTGGGAAGCCACCTGTACAGACACTGACATATACCAGCAGTTGAACAAAGCAGATGAGGATAAACTACCTACAATGCACAAACTGATGCCTGTGTTCTTAGAGAGCCAAAATCTTCATCCTCATTTTAAGATGAATTGATACCCATCTGCTATTAAATTCTGGGCTATATGTCTTTGAAGCACAGTATATTTGGAGTTCAGCTCCCTGCCCCATTTTGTCTATTTTTTCCTGCTCTCAGCTACAGTTGGGTTGGCATTAGAGCTGTCACTTACTCTTCAGTTCTCAGCCTGTGAGCTGAACAACTGAATTAGCTCCCAACAGAAAATGGACACAAGAATGTGTATCCCCATCCTCAGATGGAGAAGCATAGTTATGTTAACTGTCTTCAAAGGAAAAAGTTAGAAAAAAAAAATCACCCTTTGTGCATCACATTACAACTTACATGGAGGAGGTCACCAATCTGAAACCTGCAAAGGGGAAGGGAAGAGCTCCTAGCAGGAACCGGCTCATCCAAGCTGGACATCTAAGTTTCCTGTAAAGAATTTGCTGGTGATTAAAGCATCCTCCTGAGGAAGCAGTCTTTGATGCTAGGGATGGACTGAGATCCCAGGAAGGGAAGACGCAGGCTTCATGCCCGAGTAGCAGATAGGATTTCAATTTTTTCCTCCCAGGACTTTAGGACACAGCTATAAACTAAGTTATATCAAAAGCTACACATTCAACTAGGGCTTATTATTATTATTATCTTCTTCCTGTCCAGTGATTTTTCTTCCAATCTACAAGTTCTACTCTGTTGACAGGTGGGAGTCACTTTTGTTCCAAGCACAAGTTTAGAAACATGGAGCTCTACTGCTGCCCCGAAGTTTTTGTATTGTGGAAGGGGTGAGGCTGTGCCTGCTTTTCAAGGAGGATTTATCACAAAGGCTATTCTCCATCAGGCAAAACCCAGGCATCTCTGCTGTCACGAACTAGTATAGCCAGTGAAAATTAACCAGATGAGAAGCAGGTCATTTCACTTACCCTGTGACCACAAAACGTTTTTGGAAGTTAGAGCCAACTAGCATCTGTTAAGGGCGGGGGGGGGGGGGGAAGAAGTAGTAAAAGCATTTGTAAACAACATCAGGCTGTTTCTTATGCTTTGCCTACGTCTCAGAGTAGTTGGTCACAGTATAGATGCTAGGGGTGCTTGATGGGGATGCTCGAAGCTTCCCCCAGCCTAGCGCTAGACGGGTGATGTAGCAAGCGCCTGAGGTCTGCTCTGGATTTACAACAAGTAAACGCCGCTCCAGATCGGCTCTTTGCACCAAGCAGTGGTCCAAGGCGCTGAAGGCTGGGAACTGCATCTCACACGTAACCGCAAACTTTTTCATCCTACGTTTTAAAATTGCACATGACATTCTGGGATTGTTGTCCAGAGAAATCAGAAGGGCTCTGACACTTAGAGCTTCGAGCCTTCACAAAGATCAACACAGTCTGGATCATTTTGCCATCCTGGTCACTTTACACAGTCTGGTACATCTGGAGGTTGTTAATTAACATGTGTGGAATACCATGATTTCACACAATACTTTGATTTGACCCATGTCAAAACAATCTCATATGTGACCCTGTGCCCATATAATGGAGACAGCTGGCTAATTATGTTCATCAGTATTTTCCTTTTAGCCTTTAAAGGCTGATTAAATGCAAAACAAAAGCTTGATTTAAACTTGAACCCCAGGTCCTTTCCGTTTTGTTTGTGATTAGGCTCCAGAGTGTTACCAAACTCAGCACTCCCTACTTCTCACCTGCTACAATAAAAACAAGTTGTGTGGATCAGCTTCATCACAGTTTATAGAAACACGGTTAAAGCAAGCACAAATACAAATGGAAGTTTCTTCAGAATAAGGAACTTTACCGTGAAAATAAGAGTGGGATGTATGTGTGTATAAGCCCTCTGAAATGTCCTGTTCCAGTTTTAGATTTTCACATGTATTAATATATGCATAATATACATATGAAGCAGTTTTCCATTTAAAACTGCATTCCCCAAAGTAAGAGAATTAAAAAAAATCATGTACTAAACTAAAACAATATATTTGCAGACTGGAATATGTCCTGCTGCACATAGTCTGAATTCACCTTATGCATACATACAGGAGAGGGTAACATTTGCCAACTGAGAAGATACCCACTCCACTGCACAGAGCAGTAATCACACTCTACTGTTAACTACTTTGTAAAGACCATCAGGGAAGATCTGGTTTTTGTGCTTCCAAAATTACCCTAAAATACTTGCTTTAAGTGATCTACAGGTGATTTCTTTTACAATACTTCAGTCACAAGTGTGAAAGAGACCCTGTTCAGATAATAAAAACTTCCATGTGGTGTCATGCTTATGCATTCTACTCAGCTGAGTGTCTTAATCTTAAAACAACAGCTACGCAGAAGTCTAAGAGGACTGAATTCATAGCCTCAGAAATCTTCCTATACTTTCGAAGTGCCACACAATCACTATAAAACAAAATACTATTTTTAAACCAAGTAGGAACTCGACTTCTTTCACAAATGCAATTTATGTCTGATGGGAGAGGCTCACATTTTGTTTTCAGCAACTGTAATGACACTGATCAGTCAGTAATGTTATAATGTATGACCATTGTGTAAATCAATCCCCTCAAACTTCTATTTTAATGCATACGTAAATATGACTACTTAACAACGTGAAAGAAAAATTAATACACATTTCTGAAGCCTCTAGAAAATGAGAAAAAGCTCCAACTATAATCACCCAGACCATAAAATCAGTTGCGCCGCTCTTCATTCAGGATGGTTCCTCGGGCCAGCATTTTGCATCTAACACTTTTTTTAGAAAGGTGAAAATAAAGTCTTCTCTGAAGGTGCTATTGCAACTGTATATGAGAAAGATGTAAATCCCTGAAAACTATGCAACTTATCTGCCAGTATCTTTAAATATGCAAGGCAATCTTTTGTTGAAGACAAAATGTCTTGAGAGCTCAACAGTCAACTACATAAACACTGTATTTCAGGGGGAAAAACAGCTAACAAATATTTAGTTAGAACCAGGCTTTGCTATAGGCCTACAAATGAAAAATTTATACTTTTCATGCTGCTGTGGTGTTAAAAACACTCCTCTGGCAAAAAGCAGATGTACACTGTGAAGCTCTTTGCAAATGCAACCACACAACCAACCTACGTTTTACTGCCTGCTAGCAAAGGACACTGCTAAGGCCAAGCCAAAACTATTTTAGTCAAACGATCCTAGATTAGATGCTGACTTAGAGCTAGACAATTTTAGCTTGATATCTAGCACTGAGAAACGAAAGGCAACAGATCACACCATGCAGCAAAAGAGCAGAAAAGCATTGAGTGAAACTTGACTCAAAACATACCTCGTGGGAAGGGTCCAAAGTTCTGCACACTTCCACTTCTCATGAGGGAAATCCAAGTGCAAGCAGATTTTAATCATACACTGTGACTGGTAAATGGTTAGCTTAGCTGCTGTGACCACTCGTCACCATACCACACAATACAGCACAAATCATTCACAAGGAAACAAGGACTGGTGTTACAAGCAGAGATGAAGTGCACATGCGGGGCCGGGTGAGGAGGCATGCAGTAAGCCTGCGTGAACCCTGCCTAGTTCTAGCACTGACAGTGCTACCTTTCATCAGCGGCTTCTTTCTATTTTGAGAGGTTATTTAAATGCAGTTTAGCTTTTAAAGAAAAAAAAAACATAACCACAACACAGAACTTGATCCTGGCAAGCCCAGTACCAGCTCCTGCTCTCAGCAGATGGCTCAGCACAAGACCACAGCACACGGATCGTCGGGCCCTACGCGGGTGAGCCAACGTGAGCAATAGCAGGGACTGCGGGAAGCTATGGAGAGCACCAGAGAACATACCTTCTTATGAACAACGGAGGAAGTAGAATTAATTGTGCTCTCGTCACTATGCATCATGACCAGTTCAGGGCTGCTCTCATCCAGGACCTCCTGCATGCTGCTCACACTGCTGCTCTGACTGCCTGTGCTCACAGACATACTTGGGATGGAATGGTTGCTGCCCAGACTGTCCATCTTCCTACTCAGGTTTGATCCATGCTCACTGTCCTATAAAACAAGGGGCACCAGTTACAAATACTGCAGGAGATCACCTGCTCAGCATGTGCCTGCAGTGCCCAAAGTTTGTTTTAACGGCAGCTCTGTAGAGTTAAAGGTTCTTTGCTCATTATTTTGGCAACTACATTTCCCAAGGCTGCCTGGCTTATGAAATACTCCATATGGGGCAGTTAGCTTTAGCCTCTTCCCCCGCAATCTTACTGCATCAGGCTTCAAGCCAGGTTTTTTTCCACATATCAGTAAGTCTGGGCATGGCTTTTGGCTTGAATAGGAGACATCCAGGAATACTGGATGGTTGGTAGAAGGAGTCTCAAAATTAAAAGGAGCAATCTAAGTTTATATTAAAACAATGTTCCAAGTCAGGGTATGCTACAACACATTTTGTGGGTCAGAAAACAGGTAAGACAGTGAACCCGTTTGTTTATGATTTGATAAGCACCACGTGGTGCTTAACGGGTGTAGAGGTTTTAACCTCCATGTCCCAAGCAGTCAGCAGTTATATTTTATCAAACTAAAAATCTCTTTGACATTGTGTTTTCAGGCAAGATAAGTTCTTCATTCACCTTTAAGCAGCTGACTCAGAAGAGCCTGCATTGTTAGTGATTAAAATTGTTGGAATCCACTTAGACAGACGTAAATAAATATTTCTCGTATAAGACATATTTTTGATTCTACAGACAAATATGAGAAGTTAGCATCCTTTTTTCTTGTCGCATACTCATACCTATAACACAGTAATCACAGAGTATGCACTTAATCTGAACCGACTGAGAGACAAGTCCTTTGTAATTAACTAATGGAACTGAAGATGCTTGTAAGAAGTTCACAGTGAGGACCGAGAACTCTGAAAATCCTCCAGCTCCTGGTCCGAAAATAGGCTTGACTCATCAAAATGAATGGCTTGGCACTGCACGCAGTTTATCCCGGCCTCCAAAGGGATCTCGGGGAGAATTACATTACAAATCGATTAACAGGATACTCATTTTGTTGGAAACCGACAGAAACGTAAAATTGACAGACTTGACAGATTGGTGTTTGATTGTGTGATTATTTTTTAAGCATCAGCAGATCATTTAGATCCTGTGTAAGAGCACTTAAAAACGTAAATACAAAAGAATACTATTTTAAAGTGATCATATGCACATGAGAATGAAAATATTTCTAGGATGCTTATATAAAGTTGCAGGAGAAAGAACATAATGAAGCATCTGAGGTAAGGATATGGCTATGTAATTAATCAATGTATAGTCACAAAGGACAGAGATGAGATTGCATATGCAACCTCAAAACCAACAGTCGATGTTAACATTGACTTCCTGACTTTAAATACCTTTCAAATGACCTTAACTTTTTTGCAAGAGCTCTGAGGGAAGCATTAGTAATATTTTCAGTGTTAAAGATTTGTAATGCTCCTTTTCTACCTTAGGAAGCCTAAGGTAGAAAAAAGGAACTGTCTTGTGGCATTTACACTTGAGCAGCTTCTGTTAACCAGTTCAGTAGTATCTGAAGCACGTGCTACGCTTTCCTTTCACTGTCAAGTTAGTGACACACGAGCCACACAACCTCCGTTTGTCGTACACAAGCTCATTGGTAAAACACAGTGCAGAGCATGCTGTGCACATGCAGAGCGTGAGCTTCATTAGAGTGTTAATTCTAGGGATACAACCTCTTCCCCCCCCCCCTTTTTTTTTTGTTTGAGAGGTGGGGACAGGCACAACAAATTACACCATGGAATCAACTACTACCACACGTATCCTACTTAGCTGTTGAGCTTGGATCTGCTGAACAGTCAAGTGGGAAACCCACCCTCTTGTGTTTTCCTACCCTGTCGCTCTCCTAACAGCTTTTCACACACAGGTAGACATAGCTTGGAGGTTTCAGTGCAAAAGTCTGACAATCCCCTCACTCCCCAACTAAGCTCAAGGTTTAGAAGTTGGCTAGCTGGAGGGTTAGAACAGAAGCACTTTGTAGTTTTAATCACAGTGGTTGCTGGTCTTGCTCCTTTTGTGCATCTCCTTCTACATGAAGGACAGTGCTAAGTGCCAGTCCCTTCCTTCTGACACCCAAGCTGGCCAATTTCTTAAACCAGTGCTCTAGTTTAGCTTTAAAGCAACATTTGACACACACAAGCCTCAACACCAAGTCCTGAATATAAGCTGAGCTTGGGAGTCTCACTGCATGTTATCTGGCTATACTGTAGCAAAAAGGAATACAAATATCAATTTGTCTGTCCATTTTTTTCATTGAGAACCAGTCATGATTTATCCAATGTGCCTGTACCAAATGACATTAATTTACATCTAAACTCATCAATTGAAAAATGACTGGTTTCCTTCTCTAAGCCACAGTTAGCATCAATTATCATACACTGATTAAGTGGGTTGTTTATTGTAAGATTTAAACTGAAGCTGAATTTTATATCTTTACTATTTTTTCTTGAATATTAAAGAATTTAAAAAAATAAGTCATACTAATTTGGTGGTTTGCTTTTCAGCTCATGATAGGCCACTTTACAGGAAAGTTATGGTAATTGAAAAAATATTAATATTAATCAAGTGGTCTTGATTGTGCTTCTGAGACTATAAAGTTTGGACTGTCAACAGACCCTCCTTCACATGGACCGTGAACCACTTCTCACAGAGAATCTCCCTCCAAGCGAGTTTCTTCCCTAAAGCTTTTAGAAGAAAGGTCAGCATCTGTAAAAAATTTTAAAGCTGCCAATAAACACACATCTAACACTGAGTACGGGTGACATTTATTCTATCCTGTCCCTCTGCTGATCCAGATGATATTCCAACAACACTGATTGCATCCACACCTAGGCTGTGCTTGTTCTGCTCCCTTAAGGGCAGGAACATCTCACTTGCCCTAAAATTATTTATAACAGCGCAAATGGGGTAACAAAATAGAATTACCTCCTCCTCTTCTTGAGACTCGGTCAGTGGGCCATTCCGTGTCTCTTGGAAAAGGATCTTCTTCATTTTCCGGTACTGAAGGTTATCCAATTCACGTACTGCATCTTTTGTCCTTTGTATGAGGTCTATTAGTACCCTTGGTGGTCGGTCTCGGTGAACAAAATCATGCTAAATTAAAGGAAATAAAACACATTGTTTCAGACATGAGACTAGTGTTTGATATAAAAACAGGGACAGAGCGACTTTAAGAGACACCTGAAATGACGGTTCATATTCAGTAATTAGTCTGTTCATATTCAATAATTGGTAATACCCACCATGAAAGACTCCAAACACACTCAGCACTGATTACACTGACCCTGCTCGTCACTGCGTCGAATAACCAAACGAATCATGCTGCGCCCTGTGAGTTTTGACGCGTAAGCTGCAAAACGTTTTGTTCAGGAGTCAGAAGATCCGCTTACGCACAGCACTCGGTCAAATGCAGAGGAAAGAAGTAAGGCAAACCCCACTTTGCTACTTGAAACCGATGTGCGTGCGTACGCGGGCGCGCAGGCAGATCAGTGCAGAAGCTGAGCCTCCACAAGCTCTCTTTGCCCCTGATTCTTGGACTCACTTTTCTGTCTGAAGTGAAACAGTTTGGACGGGGGTCAGGTTTTCCAAGCTCTCCAGGCAACAGAGCTGTTTGTCCCTTCCTGAGCTCGCTCACCTGAAGCATACTATGTACCAGATGGTACCACTTCAAACCTTACAAAGGCAGACGACTTCGAATGAACAAAATGCATAAAGGATAAAGAAGAATCAATCCTGGTTATGCAAGATTACCTGCCTAAGCTACATGCAAAGGTTTATCCTGCATCTATCTGTTCCGATTCATACATAAAACCAGTAAGAAGACCGCAAGGTTTATTTATACTTAAAGCATTTGTAGCCGGAGTTAAAAGTAAAATCAGTTTCTTACTAACTCCTGCTAAGGATGTACTAGCAGCACAGGTTTTAAGCGCAGACTTCACAATGAATTCTTCAATGGAATTTAAGTACATGATTAAAGGCTTTTCTCTGATTTATCAGACACGTTTTACCTGAGCTGTGCAACTGGCAGTAGAGTATGAAACCTTTCACTAAAGTAGAGAGTCTGAGTATACACTTGCCGCAATTCTACATAGGATCACCACGGTTGGGTATGTTGCTTAATATGTATCACGGGAGACAGCCCGAAGGCACAAACGTCTTCTGCACATTTCTAGAAACGTTAACAACGTTAACAACGAAAGAGAGAAATGGGAAAAAATGTGTTCTCTGCCCTGCATTGCAAATGCCATGATGGCTTTTTGTTAGAGAGCCTCAACAGCTGTACCCCACCTGCAGACAAATCCTCAGGAGGGTCACGTCTGCCCACTTGGCCTCACAGCTCTCCTGCGGGCTCAGGGTCCCACGGCAGAGGGAAAAGCATCTCCATGCTAGATGTGTTGCCATCCCTCAAGTTCAAGAACTAACACATCCAACTGTAACTGGAGTAACCGTTACATGAAACCCGGACCTCCTGAAGACACAAGTCTTATGTACAAAAAAGTTGAAATGATGAGCTGATCTTCTTTTAATGATTTATAAACAAACATGGAAAGTATCATGCCACAGGCTTATTTCCTGTTTTTAATTGATTTCAAACTGTTGTGCATTTGAGTGTTGCTAATGGGGACAGCTAGTCATTTCACTATCAATTTTTTGCTAGTAGTGATGCTGTTTATTTTTTAATTACAGCTGAAAGTTCTAAACATCATTTCACACAGAAGCAAAATGAATCATTTCTGCTCCTTAATGCATATAACCACCATTCATTTCTCTGTAAACAGCAGCAATCTGCAGCTTATCTATGATTAGAAAAAGGGTAACCATTTTTATCTCATTGTAGATAATTTTTAGAAAACACTAATGCGTTTGGAACAATGATCCTGAACTTAAATCCATCCTATATGTCCAGTGTCTACTTGTCATGCATATTCTTTAACAGTGTAAATACTCATTTCACTGGGAAGATGATGTGCCTCGTATTCAAGCACTACTCAAATATTAGAATGCGACCACATGGAAACTGTAGGGCAGATGCACAGAAGTGAAAACCAAAAGGCTCTTGCACAATGAAAATACAATTCTGACTACTTACTTATATTATCTAATTTTTTTTAACTACATATAAAAGATGTAGTCACCACTCTGCTAGGTACTGTGCAACTCTGAGAAATTATGCCTGAAAGGACTTAATCTGTACACTTTCTCCAAACTGCAAGAAGAAAAAAAAAAACCTCAAAAGGAGAAAGAAGTTAGTCTAAAAGCAGGTAGTACATTGGCTGAAAGGGTGACAAACAGAACACAAGTCTCCTGGGTATGTCAAGAAAACTGACAAAAAAAGGGGAAAAGTTTTTAAAATTAAAAGCAATTATATAATTTGCTTTGAAGTCAGAAACATTAGTGAGGGTTTTTTTTATTTCAACTGCATTTTAATATCACTACAGTCATTTGACTATTTTTATCTGGGATAGTGAATGGGAACTGAACTAATTCTCAAACACCTCATTCAAAATTCGGTTCCCTTTAAGAAAATGTGGCCACAACAAATTTGCTCTATCCTTGTTTACTGCACTCAAGTGAAAAGCCCTCAAAAGACAAAGAGATCTTCAGTCTTACAATCTAACAAGCTTTAGGGAGAGCTACTGCAGGAAGAAACATCTAGAGTACTGTTCTGAAAGCCTACAAACCACATAAAAAGTCTGAATATACATGTTTTTAAGCATAAGATCGCAGCTGCAATTGTTTGCACAGACTCCAACCTAAGGTACTCATGAAATCATATCCTTCAATGAATTTGCACTACTCCTAGAGAGCAGAAAGGCTGCCAATCCACATGAATGAATCATTCTGAAACCCACAGCATAAACCTATTAGCTGGTCAAAGGATTGTCAGGGTGCTGCAAGCAGAACCAGAAAACAAAACGCTGCTTATGTGCCACAGCACAAATGTATCACAGGGAAAAAAAAAATGCATCAGGCACCGAAGAGAGAGTACAAGCAAGCTCGTTCATCAGCCTTTACCTGGAGAGCGAAGACATGAGAGCTAAATATTCTATATGATCCAGGCTTAAAGCAAGGACAGAAGCGAGCGCAAAGCTGGCTGTTCAGTAAAGAGCGCAGGGTTTCGATTTCTCCCTTCAAGAACCAAGAGGCTCAGACACATCCATGAAAATGCGTTTTACTGTGCTGAAAGAGCAACATGAGAAGCCATAAAACAAAGGCTGAATGGTAGCCTTAGAACAAAAAACAGCAGGAAAAGGCTGTCAGGTAGACACAGAGCAGCAATCTAACCTACTGTGGAAATTAAGCAAAACACTCAATGGAGATAGCAATTCCTCTGATCAAATATTTAAGGAAAAACTGAGTCCTGTTTACCTGGTGTGGAACAGCAGCATGCCATGCAATTCTTACCAGCAGCTATGTATGCAACCAGAGGAATAGCAGGGCCACTAATCAATTTTAAAGAAATGAAATACTTAAAAAAAAAATAAAAGCCCGATGGAAAAGAGGCTGGACAGGATTTCACACATCCCTACCTTCTTACGGAAGGCTGCTCCTGAATTTTCCAAACAAAACCCTTGGAGTTATAAGCAGTTCCTATACTTCTCAGGTAAACTTAAACCAAATGACTTAAACTGGAACTGATTTATGATTCACTGACAAAACTTTGGCAAACTCTGGACACATCACTCCCAGCACAGGTCCCCCTCCTACACGCTCTTGGCAATTATGAACCCACACAAGGCACTTTCCAAAATTATAAAAGTTCTTTCCAAAACAAGTTCTAATTAACTGGGTTCAGTATAGAAACTATTAAAGGGATATGAACAACTTTGGGTTTTGGTGGTTTGATTAACAGGTCTATCCTGTTAGTGCTATTTGTAACAACTAAATAGGATGCATGAATATAGAAAAGCAGCAAATGTGTTACAAGATGTTAACGAATCAAGAGGAATTGCTCAAAACCCATCTAGGACAACAACATGATTGAATGATTGGAAAATGGAGATCAGAAACATGGGCAGAAGTGCAACACTGCATGACTAAAGAGAGAATCTGAAGAAATTAAATGTGGTGTCTGGAAATACACAGTAAAAAAAAATAGATGCAAGGTATGTTTGGTAAGTAAAAATATGAGGAGGGATCTACAGTTGGCATTAATCAGTAAGCTGGTCAGGACTTCTGCACTAGACAGCAGTCAAAAGAACACAGCATCGAAACCTCCTGTTGTAACACCACAGGGCAGAGCCAGCCTTTCCCAGCTCCCACCTAACCACACCTGGAGTAACGTTTCATGATGTGTTATTAATGACAGAAATGCCCGTCCAGCCACAGGAGCTTTAGACAAATAAACCAAACCAAAAAGTGGAATCAGAAAAGCCCAAATGAACAGTTTACAAGAACAGAGCAAAACCAAGAGCTGAACCGAGAACAGGCAGGAAGATCATGAAGAGATACGTATTCAAAAGGTATGAAGCGATAAAGAATTAATCTCACATTATGACAATAATGCTCACATTAGCATTACTAGAGGCAAAAAGGTCAAGATAACCTTCCTGAACTTCACCTGCATCTGTCAAAAAAAGACAAGACAGGACAGTTCAGAGCACTCCACACAGAACGATCCTGCTCTGGCCAGGAGATAAACGTAGGTCATCCAGTCTCTTTCCATCTCTAATACCCATGTTCCTTTAAATAATCAGCCACTATCTGTAAATCTTTATTAAGAGCTCAATCCTCTGACCTTGTGGAGTATAATTCTCAAAGTACTACCAGCTCTGCAAAAGATTTGCTATTGCCTATGCATCTTATGAAGACTGGTTAAGTCTAAATTTTTGACTAGCAATTAAAATGGCTTTTTAGATTTTCTATCACTTCCACAGAGAAAGCCTGTAGCAAATTACAAGCCTTAAATCTTACTGACATTGCATATAAGCTTAGTAGCAAGTATTGCCTGTTACACAACAGAAAAATAACGCTTTTCCTTACTGGAGAAGAAAAAAAAAAAAAAAAGAAGGAGCACCAGCAAGTTAACGGTTACATTACTTTACACAAAAATGCATAACTGCTCCAAAAAGGTCTTCCTTTTCACACAAGCTGCACTAAGTTACAGTTTCCCCACTCCCTCTGCCCCCATTTAGGGGGTGAATAGGGTTGCCCAGTTGCTCCAGTTTCCTCCCTCATTTCTGTCTGCTCTCAGAGATCATATAGCGCAGCATGGTCACAACTCAGGGCACCCTACTGACAGCACAGTATAGCAGAGAGGCTGGTGAAAATGCCTTCTTCATCAAAGCAGTAGGAAACACGCTCCCAAGTCCTACCTACACAGAAAATTACTGGTCGGAATTCACTTCTGCAGCACAGATTTAACTAACCCAGTTCTAGACCTGTTTGCCCTTTCAGTTAAACTATGTACAGCATTGTCTTGGGGGGGGGGGGGGGGGTGGAATTACAAAAAAAAAACCTAAATATTAAATCCTTCTACCCCCCTCCGTCCTTCCTTCAGCTAAAAAACCCTGTTACTCACACCACTATCCCATCAGGCTTGCAAGCTCTCTAACACAAATGTAACCTCCGCAGAGCTCTAGGGAATAAGAGGGGCAAGGTGCTGGGCTGCTCCCCCAAATAACTCCTCACTCAACTGTGGAACCTTTTTACCACACAGCCTACCTCTACTTCACTCCAGTAGTTTGGCTCTTGAGCATCACGTTAAAGAGAATTATGACTGACATAATAGGCAAAGTCAGGAAACAAAGTTAAACAGCCTAAAATACTCCATCCTAAATACTCTTTTAGAAGACCCCAATACTCTATTGATTCAGATGAGAGCAAAATCAACTTTTTTTTTTTTCAAGGGTGAATATTTGTTCACCATTTTTAGAATTATTTTGGTAGACAAACATATTTTTCCCAAATTTCTGGAAAAGACTTGAAAAATTACCCGTAACAGATCTGTTGACGATGGCCTTTCCTGAGGTATTTTCTGTAAGCAGTAATCAACAAATCCCCTAAAGGAGTCTGACCTGTAAATCAAAAAAACAAAAGGTTCTAAATGAAAAAGAAGCTTAGGATCTGGAATATATGCAGACTTCTTAGTGCAAAGCAAAAGAAAAACCTTGACTAACTTGTTCTTAAGTTCTAGGGCAGAGAAATTAAGACTTTTCCAAATTCAAAGTTGATTCCATCAGTTAAAGACTGTTGAAACAAACATGGACACACAATTATCCCCAAACACAAACTGAAAACCAAGCAAGAACTATGTGTACCAGTCACTATTTTCCAACTTTAGTTCAACTACTTAAAACTAGATGACAATGAAATTACTGGTAACTCCAGAAATACACTTAAGTTAGCTGATGAGCTGGCTCTCTATTCTCCAGAAGCTTCCCACCATTTGTAACACTGACTCGGTAAAACATCTTGATGCAATGCTTAGTTCAGCAAAACTTTAGGCTATACATGAGCTTGTATCAGAACTGGAAAAAAGAAAACCAATCTGTTTTTTCTTCTTCCAAGTGGCACCTAAGGAAGGTGCCCCTGAACTCGAAAGCAGCATAGGAGGCACCTTGCTTACTCCCTGTGTTCTCAAAGCCACGGAGAGCAAACAGGTGACTCTAAACAAACTGCTTGCAATCAAGAATAGCAATTCTCATACTGTATTCACAAGTTGTCTCTACTCTGCATTGCAAATTCTGCACAGAACAACATGGGTATTAGGGTGCAAATACGAGACCAAGTTCTTTGAATCTTGAAAAATGGACAAAACAGCAAAGATGAAATAAGGAAACTGAAGTGGAATGGTTTTGATAAAATTATTAGCAATGAAATAATCATGCTGTTTAAATGCCTAGCAATGTACCGGGGGGAACTTCACGCCTCCCCAGGAGCTATTGTTTCAAGCCATCTGCAGACTCTGCCAAGCGTCGCTCGGTACCTACATTCCGGTCTTGAGTACAGAAAATAGGAAACGGGGTAACCCCTTTGCTCCCACAGAACAACAAAGCATTCTTGTATCAAAGCTCAGATTCTGGAACAAGCTTGTAGCATGGGGAGTATTTACTGGCCACAGAGCTCTGATGACTTTTGAAGTCACTCACCAAAAAAAATCTAATTACTTCTACATTCTGTGTGTGTCTCCGCTCCCTTTCTCCACATTTCAGCTGCACTACAATGCTACGAATTCTTCTGTCAGGGATCTTTTGCAGCTGGAAACTTCGATGCTGAGCTACGGCTGGCTTAATGCATCCAAGAATATTTTAACTCCTACAGCATCTATAGCCCCATAATTAACACCTCCACACGTTTAGACTGTAGCACAGCCCAAGTGACAGAAGGTCAAAATTGAGCCTGCCTACACGGGAGCATTATTGGAGAATGCAGTCAAATCACTACACTGCAACAAACACTTTTCTTGTCAGACTTAAACCATGCAGAGAGTGTCGCAGAGCATTGTCAGGGAAAAAAATAATAAAAAAAATCTGGTAATAGCTCTCTTACCATTCATTTGACTGTAACATAGGGGAATCATTCTGGGCTATGTGATATAAGGCACTCATTGCATTCATGTTGAAAAGTGGAGGCTTCCTTTCAGCTAGAAAGAGAAGAGAAAGGTGTGATAAGGCAGTCTGGAAAGAAAAGGAGAAAGATATGAAAGTATGAGCAGGGTATCACTGCTAAATTAACAGCTCATTACTGTCCTCAACACATTTAAGCTAATTATTTTAATATTCTAGGTTAGACCAGGACAACCACTCAAGGACAGCTGTTATTCACCTGAAGGGGGGATGACAAAATCCAAAGAGAACAGGATGCAAATAAGGAAAATTTTCCAGTAAATTTTACCTTAACTGCAACACCTGACCTGCTAAGGCAAAATCAGCAGAAGCTGACGAAACCACAGCTTAGACATACAGCATGTCTGGGCTAGGAAATTTATGTATCAGTCCCTACAGATCTTTGGTGCCCTGCTGTAGCACCTGTATTAAGGGAAAAGAGTGGCTGCCTGTTTCATTTGCCATCGGCAGTCACCTGCAAGTGGGACAGTTTGCCTAATTCACTTGCCAGATGTGTCGTTAGCTCCCCCTAACTAAAATTATTCCTAGTTCTTGCACCGAGAGGACACCTACCTACCAGCCCCTGACCTTTCAGGAGCACAGCAAATCTCACACAGAAATTGAGAAAGGCTAGTTTTCACCACCATCTAAGGTCAGTCATGCCAATCAGCCAATGATGCCAGAATTTTTAAGTTCACATCAGGTCAGAGCAATCACTTGTCCTTGACATGCAGCATGCATGCAAACCACCGCATTTTCTTTTCTTTAAGCACTACTAACTTTCGGCTACACAAGAAATTAAGGCATCAGCATTCAAAGAAAACCAAGTGGTACTCAACAAGAGATTTCCTCCCACTGCTACCCAACCCCATGTTCAGACATGGAATCGTGCAAAGGCAAAGCTCAAAGTATAAAAAAAGAAAATAAATTTAATACTTCTCAAAAAGGTAATATAAAAAAAAGCCGATCCATCAACTATGTAAAATGGTTTTGAGGTTCTGGACTGAAAAGCTCCATAGAAATTCTAGTATCAAGACTCAGTGCCTACGTAGGGTAGCAAAATATCTATTCTACCACCGACTAGTCTAAACTCCACAGGACAAAAAAAGGTCCGTGGCCATGCAGACAACAGAAGTCTAGAACTTCTGATTTTTGCATTCTTTATATCAAAATGCAGACTGTGTCAGCAAGGCCTTAGCGCTGGCACATGAAATACAACGTTGGAAGTTACTGGTCATTTACACCATTACTGTCCCCATATAGGGTCAACATTTCTTCCCATTCTGTATGTCCTCCTCTGTTATCTCATATGTATTTCTGCTGATTAAACATTTATAAATAACATTTTCAGTGAACTTGCCCTCACAATAAATTCTTGATGTACTGCTGTTAAATGTAATCCCTATCAAAAATATCTTTGGAAATAATCTATTCAGCACATGCAATGTCAATATTCAAACTTACAGTGCACACATCTGCTCTGTATACCTGCTATCACATCTACATCTGCTTCAGGTTGTGTGGATGTGTATCATTTGCCCTTTGCAGTGCAAACCCTTTTCTTCTCATGTAAAGAACCTGTCCACGTTGATTCATGCCACAAACTTTCAGCTGAGATTGAAGATATTTGTTTCAGAGAATGGGGAAGTAAGAAGAATTGAAAATTAAATGTAGGTCCCTTCTGACACAATTCTTAGGACACCAGTTCTCTTGACATAATAGCTGGAACAGTTTTCTCAAAACCCAGCTTGAAAAACACAGGCTAGAAACCCTAGTTTCTTCTCATACAAGACTAGAACCCTCTACTTATTAAGGGAATAAAATAACTGAGCATACCAGATTAACATTAAAGCACAGCAGCATTAGCTGCTTGCTCTTGATTTGCCAGTGAGTAAAAGGTTTAACTCAACTGTCAGTGCTGTCCAAGTCAGGCTTTTTAAAGAAAAAAACCCAACAACTTAGGAGGAATAAGAATCTTCCATTTTTTCAGGACTTCCTAATAAATACTGGAGACAGTTAGTTATTCATCTCAGCTGCCAAGTATTTACTCACCTAACTCAATACACGTGATCCCAAGAGACCAGACATCCACCTTTCCATCATACTGTCCCTCGTCCATAGCAAGGATCACCTCTGGTGCCATCCTACCAACCACAGTGCAAGACATGCGGGTTAGGGGATACAAATTGTGACTCCCAGCACATAGCTGAAAATGAGACGGCTTCATTATCTTCAGCAGCCCAGCGGACCAGAACTTAAGAGCCAGCATGGAGCTGAGTAAAGCCATGCTGAAATGAAACAATGCTTGCCTGCACTAGCAACTCTTCCAAGAGGCAGTTTAAGAAAGGAAAGTAAATAAGAGGCCAACCTGATCATCTTGCTGTTAGCGCAACATGCTGGCACATGGGAGACCCACACCAATCTCAAAGGCATTGTACCTGCAGGCAGACAGCAAGGGCTGGGAGAGTCCTAAAGGCATCACTTTCACTCTCACCAGAGATGGTGGGTTTTCCTTTGGCACACCAGGAGAATTTTCCAGCAGATATATGCAGCCTGTGAGTGTAGCTATGAAAGGAACAGGGAAATCTGGAACAGTAGGGAAATACGGTGGTCCAGGATAAAGGGATGAGTGGGGGGGGAAAGAAGCAGCGGGCCCAGCCTGCAAAAACTCAGTCTCTTAACTTTTTTTCTTCAAAGATGAAGCAGGCTTCCTGCCAAATGGACTTGTTCAGAGGCTGGGCGATAGGTGACCTCCCATCAATGCCTGGGGTGTCTGCCACAAAATAAGTGGAGCATAAAGCTATGCTGGTCCACTATGTTAGGAATGCCAAGCAACTCAAGTGACCCTTATGCAAGTTTCTTCAGAACAGAATTTAAGTAGCTGTGTGACTTCCAGCCTGCATGGTCAGATTAACAGGATTGCCTTTCGCCATGTGGTTGTCTTAGTTCCATTACCTATGGCAAATGTTTGTAATTTTTAAGTCAACAGTCGAAACATTAACTGGTGCCGTTTCAAAGCTGCACAGCCTACCTCTACTCATGGGCACTGAGAAAGAACACATTTCCTGAAGAGCTGGACACAGGAATTTTAAGAAAACTGCTTGGTTAATGAAGATTTTACGCCAGATAATATTTTCAGACGGTGAAACACGGGTGAAACACTGGAAATGGAAGAGAGCAGCCTTCTTAAAGGACTGAAGTATTGCAGGTTTTACTCACCAGTAAGGCGTTCCCACAAAAGAATTGGCAGGGGAGACTATAGATGCAGACCCAAAGTCAGCTAGCTTCACTTGACCGGGTTCTGTTAGAAGAATATTTCCAGCTTTAATATCCCTTTAAAAGAACAAAAGAGAGGTATACTCCTGGTTACAGTAGCATAACTTCCAAAAATTCAAACACACACAGAAGTCCACTAACTTTCTCAATTAAACATTCATAAAAACCTGAGAATATTTAGAAATCTACTATTACAGAAAGCTAGAAAAATCAGATACGTGGCTTTTTGGAGAATGGAAACCTGGCTGCACCCAGAAAGGGCAGGAGGTGAGGGAAGAGAAGAGGAGATGAGCCATGGTTGCAAGGCAGAGGTCTTAAACCAAGATCCAGGAGAGTTGTATCCTAATACCCAGCTGTGACAACTTAAATGATACCAGACATGTTATTTTCATCTTTCAAATGCCCTAGGCTCCCTTATCTTATCCTTCCTACAACTCTCAGTTAATTCGTATGTTTAGGAGATTAATGGTAATGAAGCTACTGCAATACAAAAGGCACAAGATACATTCAACACCTTTGGCACCATAAATTTCAAAATTCCAGCAGTAAGTGGGTTAATTTCAAATCAACTGCCCACAAAATGCTAAGAAAGGTTAACTCAGCTTGCATACCTTCTAAGACACTTGGCAATGACCCTATTCAAAGTTAGGGATGAACTCACCTAAGCACCATCTACCTCCAATACCTAGGATTTCTGTGGATTTGTCTGTTATACCCAAAGTAATTTTTTTCTTCCAGCCATCCGATATAAAAGAAGGAGGCTTGCTTTTACATTTACATTTTACACATTGCCGGCTGAAAATCACAATATGGTGAAAGTTCCTTAAAACCCTGATACGGCACTTCCATAACAAAGGGAAAATTGCACACTCGGTATGCCACAGATGTCTTTACACGGGCAAAGATATTTGCTTGTGCAAAGGCAGACCCTCAACATAAATGGAGTGTATGCAAGGGATCCCTTGTCAGCCAGGCTGTATACACCATACAGTCAGGAATGTCTCTTTACACGATAATTTTTGAAGAGATGGTATTTTATTAAAAAAAAAAGCATCAAGAAAAGTATCAGCTTTCCTTATCTGTTGTTTAACTACAAGTCCTTAAACACCGACGCCACTTATCAGCAGTAGCAGACCTCCAACACAAACAAGTTACTGTGTATTGCCAAAGACACTCACACTCTGACTCTGTGAAAACCAAGTTAATTAGATAAATGGGGAGGGAAACAACGCTATCTCGTATTTGCTGCAGAGGAAGAGCATGCACCGAATTATCGTACAACAGCTGAAGCATGATTTCTGCATCAGATACAAATCCAGTATCACTGTAGATCCAGGAAACAGGCAAGCTGAAAGATCCTTTAAATTTGGCATTCTCCACAGGGCAGCGCACAGGATAGGCGAAGCTGGGCTAAGGAGAGCCACAGAGACAGGAATTTACTTACAGTATTTCAGCAGCAGAGTTGGAGTCAGAACCTCTATTCCCCCATTCCCAGGACAGTACCACTTCAAAACTAGCATCATGGATTTTTTTTGCACACATGTGCTACTCAGAAACACGTCCTGATGTGTCTTCATGTTTTGGGTTTGTGCATCAGCCACTTTTGCTAGAGGACAAGTGCTAAAGATGGCTTCTACGTGCAAGAATGCACACCTCAAAAGTACAAGAGATGGCACTGGTTGTCCTCTTTGCTATCCTCTCCACTGCTACCTTCACTGTCCAACAATCAACAGAGGACTCGGCGGCCACGTTAGGTATCGGCGAGCATACCTGCTAACTTAGGCTTGCCTTGTGCCTACAATTAAACAGAAAATAATCTCCTCCTTGACATTAGAGCTAACTGGTAGCAGAAGCGCTCGGGGAGGCGCGACTAGAGACTTGCTTTGTTCCTGCATCTCCACAAGGTGTCCCTCCATTCTAGGTCACGCTCGCCTCGCCTCCCTTGCTGTGGGGCAGGGAAGCCCCAGCTGCCAGCTTTGGTCCCTTCTCACTCGGCGGTTGCTTTACTTTTCCCAGTGCTGCTGGAACCTGCGGCAGAGGCGAGCACGGGGTTTTCCTCCAGGTGCGCAGCATCCCTGTAGCTGTGCCCGTCCGCACAGCACTCCTCATCGCTGAGCGACGAAGCTGGGAAATGGCACTTTTTCACCTCTCCAAGACACGACATCTATCAGAAAACTAGAAGCCTCCCGATGGTCCTCTTTTCTGAGAACGAAAACTTGCCTTCCCATCTCAGAACTTTCTCCCCTTGGAAGAAAACCTGCTAGGTCGAAAGACCTGCGTGGTACTTCTAGCAGGAACTTACGGCCACTCTCCGCAAACTGCAACAGTAAGGTAACTTTTTATGTTAGAAAGGTCTAATGAGTATCATGAAAAACTAATTCTCAATAATGCCCATAAAGGGAATCATTTACCGTAAGTAAGAATTCAATGTACTTTGAAAGCATGTAAAATATTTCAAAACAGGTATTTTTATGCTCAAATAAGGGCACATATGCCAAGGGCTGATCAAAATTCATCTTATTTCAATTTCATAAATTGGCATTCATGTTTAAATTAATATTTCACTTAAATGTGATTTAATAACCATGTGTAGAATGCCCCAAATAGTTATTCTAACAAGGGACAAATAATTCCTGTCTCTCTAAAAATCCCTCACTGTCTCAGTCTCAGATATATCAACTTTCTGTCCCGAGCTTGTTCACAGGCTACAAAGAAGCTTTCAGCCCCATAAATTAGCTTCAGGTTGCCTCGTTCCGATGACTCCCTACTCACATCACCCTAATCTAGTTCTCACCCATTTCACAAGTCCCTGACATATCAGTAGTACCCCAAAGAAAACCTCCATAAAATGAGAACATGCGACATTGTTGACAAATGAGTCAAAAAAATCCAAACTCCTGAAAAATAGCACATAATGAAAGACAGATCTAGGAGCCGGCATCCACGAGCAGCCTGTCATAAAATCCTCCCCTGCCAGCATGCTCCGATTCCTCCTAAGGTAGTTTTACCATTGACTTACACTTAACTGACTGATTTCTGAAAGCATAAAGTTTTACTTACTCATATGCAAAAAATTCTCAAAATGTCTAGTCTTAAAAATAGTCTAGCTCTATCACTCCACTTTATTTGGCAAATTTAGGGTGATATTTTCCTGCCAGTCAGCCATTCAGGTGTATTCTTTGTTACCAAGGTCCACGGAGAAAAATCGCTAACGTGGAAGAGAATTCAGCACTGAATACAGCCACACTAAACTACTTTTAAAAAAGGTACTCAACAGCCCACCACTTTTACTGATACACCCACCCTGGCATCAGGAGGGTGCTGACAAGTCCGTTAGAGAAAATGTTGGTAGGATAACCTTTACCGAAGTTGCGTAAACGCAGCGAAGCCTTTTCGGATCCCAGAGAGCAGGAGATGGAAGGACATCTAAGCAGCAAGGAGCTCTAGCCTTACCTATGGATCTTACAGTGAGAGTGCAGGTAGGCCAGCCCCTGCAAGGCACCGTGGGTGATGGCAGCAATCTCCACTTCTTGAAGTGGTTTCTTGTGAACTACAGGGGGGGAAAATAAAATAAAAATCAAGGAAAAAAAAAAAAAGCAAGAAGGTAAGCGTGAGCTTTTCCTGAAAAAGCGTGTTGAAAGAGAAGGAACCCCACCAATTTTGCCAGCTATGAGGTGAACATCATCCTCACTGTATTAGTCTCCTATGGCCTGACGGCCATTAGCAGCTCTGAGTCTGTGCACAGCCCGTGCATGTATTTCACACCATAGGAAACCACATTTTTCTTCACATTCCTGTTAGGGCCAACAGTTAACTGTTAACACCAGGAGATACACCTGAGTGCAGCTTGCCAAACGTAATTTAAATACTCATTTGGTCCTTAGCAAGGAAAACTTGCCACTTTTTTTTCCCCCCCCAGAAGACAAAAAAAAAAAATCAGGAAAGTGAGGAATACCAGCTACAAAGAGATGCCCCAAAGCACCTTCCGTATCTCCCTACATATGACCAGCATGTGCCTTTGGCCAACCATATCTTGGATACAAAAGATACGGCCCACAAAGAGTACTAGTTTTTGCAAACTTTGGCTTAGATTCCCTATTCCTCTGTAGGTGTTCTTCTAGTTTTGAGGTCACCAGTCTCTTGTTCTATAAAACCATCTGTGATTATTCCTACAAATTGCAAGACAAGGACAAAGGTTATCTCTGCAGGTTTTTATTACGGATATTCAGAAAATGGGCAGACTGCTTCAGTCATCAAGAAGGCACAAATTATAGGAACATAGCTACACAGGTTTATACCTTTGTTTTACAACGTATAAATTTGTGTGCCAACTATACGTAGCACTGGCCTCCTGGGAAAATCTCAGCTTACCCTTGGTATCACAAACACAAGCATTCTAGCTACAGAATGGAGTGGTATAGACAGACTGCCTCTACCATTTGCAAAATACCAGTTTGTGAGAAAACAGCCTCCCACTATACTCAGAAGGTGCACTAGCAAAAAGAAAGTCAAAGACTATATAAAACTTACCCTCTAGCAAATCGGAAGCTGATCCTAGACAGTACTCCATAACCAACTGTAAGAAAAAAAAAAAACATGCTTTTAAATAACAGGGTAGACACTCCCCCCCAAACAGTTACTACTTGAATGGCTGAGAAAGAGTAGAAGCAAATAAAACCTTAAGTTGCAAGAAATACAATAATGAACAAAACAAAATGCTCCAAACACTCAAGTAACATCAAGATATCTTTCACCGTTGTAAAGAAGGTTTAGGCACCGCAAAGTTTGTGGGGAGATATTGTAGGGAATGTTCCACAATAATTGTTTAATCTGCATGAACACAGAAGCCTGCCTCAGAGAAGCAGGGACTTGTTCCAGTACCCTAAATATCTATTCCCTTTAAACTACCTGGAAGCTTCTTCAGATGAAAGGGACTAGAGGCAGCATGGGATGAACACTGCTGCACGTAAAGACACTGCATGTACCGAATATTTGATTGCTGTACCATACATTTTCTGCTCGTGAAGACCCCTGAACGTCACATCACTTACCCACGCCGTATGCTCTTTCAGGTAACAGCCCTTATACTCTATGGTGTTTGGGTGCTTCAGCTGTTGTAGAAACTTGACTTCTTTGATGATATCCTGCCATTTCTAATAAAAAAAGCAAAAAAGTATAAATACATTTCTCTGCTTAATCCCCTAGATACTCTTATGCACCACACACTGTAGTACAGTCTGACAAGCAACCATAAAACTATTTTACGATGTGAAGATGGTAAGTCATAGTTGCAAAAGCACAACAGCACACAACTGAAGTTGCCTGGATCTCTACTGCATTAAGACCTCCTGAAGACATATTTAAATAGCTTGAGGACTGCAATATTTTTTTTCCTCATTTTATCTGCGATATATTTTACTTAAAGCATCGCTACTACTTTGCTTCTTGAACCGTCCAGTGGTCTCAAACTTAGTAACAAACCTACCTGCCCCAAAACAGACACCACGACCTACAGTACATGCTACAGGTGATAGCAGCTAGCTGTCACAAGGCACCTGACATTTGGAAGACTCCAGCAGATGTGCGAAACCAACAGGTAAGCAAGGAAAAATGGAGTTTAAAACATCCCTGTTCGCTCCTAACACATTCTTTACTGCGTATCAGCCCAGCAATCCATGTGAACAGAGTCAATCCACGTGAACAGAGTCAATCCACGTGAACAGAGTCAATCCACGTAGAAAGCATCAGGACACAAAGAAATAAGAGGAGCAAATAACAAGCAAGAATTGAAGTGAGGCTGATATTCTGAATAGAAGGCCTGTGTAATTTTAGATTATAGATCCTGAAAAGTGCTTCAAGTCAGCTACACAGTTCAGTTGACACCTCAAAGAGTTGTGGTTATGGCTCCAGTAGCCGATGTACTCTTAATGTCCTTATTATTGAAATAATCACCCCTACAAGCATTCTGAATTCCCATTCACTTCCTTAAACTGAACTATTTGTCAAAATTTGCATAAATTCATTTTCCCTCCACAAACCTCCATGCTTCCTATGGAAGCAAGCAACAGCTACCGCATTAAAAAGCTGGTCTGCTAGTGTCAAATGAAATATGCAGCTGTTTTCACTGTTCAGATTTACATTATGGTTGCAACGGCTTCTGCACGCAGAATTAGCTTTATTCATCTTACCTCATTGGTTTGCTTTCCACTATAGGACATTTTCTTGACTGCCACCACCTCATTAGTGTGGGAATTTGTAGCCTGGAGTAGCAAGAAAGAAATAGATTGAAAACAGTTTCAGGTTTTTTCCCTCCCCATGGAGCAAGCTGTGCTTTTGGCAAATACAGACTTTTTTCTTCTATATCGCATCCTGGCAAGCTCCTACACTTCAGAGACATCTTCCTTGTCATGCAATTTACCAGGCAACTATTATGACACTTTTTCCTGACTTCATCTATCTGTCCATATCCACTGTTCCTCCCTCAGCCCTTACTGCACTTGCTACCTCCCCTATTGATATGCAAACCAAAGCCCAACATTGCACCTATGTAAAACATGCAAAATAGAGTTTTGTTGGAATTGCAGTAAAAACAGTTTTAGATAAACCTTTGGAAAAATGTATTCCAAAGAAACAAAGAGTTGTTGATCAAAATCTCTATAATCTCATCCAAAACACCCATACAACATGGGAATTTTCAAACAGCTATTTCAATTTCCAGTTTCAAGACGACGTTTCGTTCTGGAAGTTATCTCAATTTTAAAAAGCAACCTTCCTTTCACTGCACTAGATCAGTTATACAATGGATATTACTCAGTCAAACTTCTACTTTTCTACAGACTGTATGACACAGGGATGGTGCCCAGAGGCTGAAAACTCAGTTTTAGAAAGAGCTCTACTTGTCTGGATTGGCACTGACCTCATTTCTGCATGTTAAGGACAGAAGCCTTGAAGGTTTTAGTCTTAAGAGTTGTTGAAATCCCAGTACCTCCAACCATTTGCCATTTTTGTGACAAAAAAATTAATGACAGTTAAAAGCTTAGCACGCCACATTAGAAGCTAAATGTGGCAAATCCTTCTTTCAACTTCTTGAGAGGATGAATGCTGTACTTTCAAGTAATGTATTAATGAAAGACATTTCATGATGCATACAGTGACTTCAAAGAAAAATGGCATCAGGTGAACCAACAGAGCACAGGAATTACTGAAGGAGTTGACACATTTAGACTCTTCACAGCACACGCTCCTTCTCCAGCGAGTTAGAGAAAGCTGAAAACAAACAACTCTTGGACAGGCAAAACCCTTCCTAACCACTCATCATTCTGATTCAGCAGATAACAGATCAAGAGTATTTCACTCAAACAGATGAGTAACTGCTGGTGTTTAAACAAATTTCCAGGTATTTCTGTCCGTTACATTAACTCCAAGTATCTTCACATGAAGATGGTATCTCTCATTTCAGCCATGATTTTTTGCCGAACGGTGCACTGCCACGTTCTCAGAGTCGTGGGTGAAGTTCTTGCTGTACCACGTGCTTGGGATGCTCCCGGCTGAAATAACCTAAAGGGCTCTATAAGCACACTTAACAAATATCCACCTGCTGAAGTGGTTTCGGCTGTGTAGACTTGTAGATCTATAGTCAACAGCTTGGCTGAACACAAGCACATTTTGCTTGCAGAAACGTCCTTTACACTGCCCTCATCTGCTTTATCACAGATCCGTATTAGAGATCTGGAAAAAACGTAGGTTATTTTTGACGAAAACTATTCTCCTGAAGTTAAGTGTGATATCAACTTAGCTGATTTCAAGTCCAGCTAGCATCAACTTTGAAACCTTGTGAGAAGTGACGTATTTTTTCTTAGCCTTGTGATATATGAAATACCATTTCTTTCAAGCAAGAAAAGAAGTTTCAGATTGTCTTGCCAAACCTTGGCAATAACATACTGGAAAACAAAACATCTTGCAAAAGTTGGACTTCAATTAGAGTTTGTAATCATAAATTATTAAAAGAATAATCATATTAATCCACTCTAACAACAGTGACAAGACACAGATTTGCTGTTTGTAGTAGTGTCAATACCAATTTAAATAAAAGTCAAGGAGATGCAGCAACAGCACAACAATCCATGCCCGGCCCCTTTTTATGTATCTGAAGCCCCTTCCCCATTCTTACAGAATATTTAGAAAGCCCCGTCCTTCAAAGGTTTTTTGACCTATTCTTTTTTATACCAAGCATGTCAGTATCCCTGGAATCTTGTGATGACAATCCAAGATCTTATCCTTGGCCCCTTTCCTACCCTAAGATCCGTAAGAATCAAGATGTAAGACAGGCTACAAAAGCTTTTAAAAAGGAGGAAAACCAAAACAAAAGATGCACAGCATCCCCTGCACAGTACAGAAAAGCTCTAGCAGCACCCACACAAAGCAGGGTACAGCTAGAGCCTCCCTTGGGCAAGTGGAGGGACCCTGGGCTACTGTGTACAAAAACTGCAAACAGGCGAGTTCCTGCTTGTGACTTAGGTACACAGGCAGGGCAGAGACTCCGAAGAACAGTTTATTGGATGCCAAGTCCTTCACGTAACGGAAAGGAAAGCTTATGTTTCAAACAGCGGCAGAGAAGTGTGGATGTATCACGGAAAAGTGGTGATGCATCTAGTTACTACAGTAGTATTACTACAGCAGTATTACTACAGGCATGACTGCAATCACCAGCAAGCCTGGAGGACGCAGCTGCTGCTCGGATACCGCAAGGAGCTGCAGCCTGGCTAAACTCTCCAACGTTTGTCAAGTGCACACACTACTTAAATAAGGCATCCAGGGAAAGGAGGAAGAGAAGCGTCAGGGAATCGCAAGTCTTGTGCCTAACCACAGTGACATCTCAGCTGGAAGCCTGGTCGGTAGATTAGATCTCTAACACTCCTCACCCTCTTTCCCTGAAGTATGAGGAACTTCTGAACACCAGAGCTGAATAATAAAGCTGGCACCTTCACTACTTCATCGTTGCCCTAAAGCATACCACGCATCCTTTCCCGTTGGTTTTGAAATACACTGGCCAGGACCTCCCTATTCCCATCTAAAAAAACACCTGCTCTTCTTACGGAGTGGACCATCATGGATTCCAAGTTTTACAGCCTCATCCACTTGCACAGGGAGTACATTTAACAGGGTACTTTCACCAACCTGTCACTCACCCCAGCGTCTAAAAGTGCGTGTCCCAGCGTTGACAATCCCCATGGCAGGACCCCCCTGCATCATTACTACCATATTACACATTGAGGAATTATATTGTTATCCCTCAAAACATACATGCAGTGCCTATCTGACACAAAATATCAGGCTCCTCTCCTGTCGTAACAACAGTTCCACCAACACCTCCATCACTGTACTCAACTACAAACAGTGAATCGGAGCGCTTGCAAATATCTGTGCTAGCTAGTGCCAGATCCTGGAGTTACAGGTATAAAGGTACTTACCTAAATGCTATAGTGTCTGATATTCAGAAGCCTCAGTTCTAGCGAACTTGATCTTCTGGAGTGGCAGGCCATGCTACCAAGCAGTTTTAATTTGTCTTTGCCTGATTTTTTTCACAGTGAATTCCGTCCTAGTTTCACTGATAGGGACTGGATTATAATTATTTCCAAATCCAGTATTTTGGATTTGGCTTTGTTTGATAGTGGTTCTAATAAACACTGTTCTTCTCATTTTCCAGGTTAAATTCTCTTGACTCTATCAATTAATGCAATACATCCTCCCTGCTTGAATTCCCATTCCTCTCAAGACTCTCTCTTTACCTTTGCCATGTGAGCATTTGCTATTGAAGATAGTGTGTTATGAGATAAACATAGGGACAAGGAGAGTGGCAAAACAAAATGATATTTCAAAGATATCTTTTAACTCCTAAATTGTCAGAGCAGCAGAGAAAACATTCAAAAGCCTGAATGCGATTTGAAGCGACTTCCACAGTACCTTTACCCAAGCAGCCACAATACCAATTCACTAACAAAGTAGCTTTCAACTCCAAATGCATTCTGAATCATTAATTTACTTGATCTATTAATTCGCAATGACTTACAAGCATATGAGTACCAAGTAGAGTATCTTGAAATTCCAGTTTGGCAAATTAATTTCCAGCCGTTCAAATTCAACTTTCAGCATCAGACAGTACAAGGTACTACATACTTACCCCGAATGGCTGGGCACTCTAAGACTATAGCTGACTGCTACTACAAATACAGCTGTAACAGCAGAGCTCAGGAAGGCTCTGGAAACACTTATTTTGAGATGTGTTACAAGAAAGCTAATATACACAAAGCACTGCGGGCTCAAAGAACACTCACTTTTACAAGTGCTGAAAATCTCTAAAATGACACTTAAAATGGTTCAATTTTCCAAAAAGGAGGTAAAGAACTATACTTACAAAGTAAACTGCTCCAAAACTTCCATGTCCAATTTCATGTAAACCCACAAATATTTCTTCAGGATCATCTTTGTAGAACAGGTCAGCTATTTCTGGGTCCTTTGGCACCCCTTTGCGCATGTTGAATGGTATTACGAACTAGTTCGCACTTTTAATTCCCAATCAATTTCTTCCTTCATCGACAAAGTAGTTTGTAGACAGCATTCAGCACCTGGGGAGAAAGTTCATCTTTAATCTGTTTCCTTTGCTCGTATTTCTGTTCTCGCTTCTCTGACAGCAAAATAAGAGGAAACAATTTCAGGAGCAATAGACTTCACTATCGTTTCCTTCAGCTAATTCTTTTTAATTATTAGTCCAATTTAGATTATAGAGATGAAAATGCATTCAGAGTACAACAGTTTTTTATCTCACACAGGAAGCGAGCGCTGCAGTTACACTAAAGTCCACTTGAAGACAAGAGTCCTGTTGCTATGCAAAACATCCTGTGATAATGAGTTTGTTATTCTTCATGCTGGTCTCCTAATGTGTCAGGTTTTAGACTATCACCGTTGTTCCTCCTACTCTTCTCTGCTGTTTGTTTGCTTTGTTTCTCTACTCCCACTTGCCAGCTGGTGCTAGTAGAAAAGTTAGCTTCTATTCCACAGAAGCATTTCACAATCATATGATTTTTTTAAATTTATTTATTTATTTAGTCAGTGTTGTAAGACAGCGAGTGCTACTGGATTGCGATGGCTCCCAGGTCACAGAATTGGTTTTCAAAAATCCTAGATTCCATCTTGTAAGGCAGATCTTTACCTCCTTAACATCTTTCTTTAGCATAAGCATATAATTAGACAGCACAGAACTGAGCTGCACTGAAATGAAGGTTTTAGATACTCATCCCAAAAATTTTATTTCTGGGAGAAAAAAAAGCAGCATCAGAAAATTTCACATTTCCTATCAAAACATCCTGAAAAATCTGCATTGGCTCATTAGACTGGTGTGCAAAGCAGTGACAGATGCCTCTGCCCCACTGCTTTTGACTTCTGAAACCCAGCAGATTATCTGCAGGTGAATCAACTGGAGTAGTTTCCAAGAACAGTCTGAAGCAAGTCTCAAAACTGTTTCCAGATATGTAGTTCAGCACCTCCTTTATTGAGACCACGTCTTCTCTGTGCATAAAAGACTTCTGAAAACTTACATTAAAATGTTCAGCCTGCCTCATGACATAAACCAATTTAACATTTCAAGAGAGACCAGCTGAAATTTAGCAATCAGATAAAATTAAAACACACATAAAAGGCTTTAGAAGGTTTCAGACTGCCAGTGCCATCCAGATGGAAGGATGAAAGCAGAGCATAATTTTGGTCTGGGGCTGAGACAGTCTCCTTGGCTCAGGATGATAAGTAATGGAGCAACAAGCACAACAAACTGTGGTTCATTACCGGTGCACGAAGTACTCTGCTGGAGCGTACCTGGGTAACTGTGGCACAAAGCATGCTCTGTGGCTCAGATTCCTTTCAGCAGCATTGTCCTGTGCTCTCGTCCCCCCAGACCATGCGCTCTCTTATCCTGCAAAGGCAAACAAATATCAGTATTTAGGAAAAGTATTTTAAGTTTTATACTTTATTCTAATACACAAAAACACTACATCTAGAAAAGACCACCGACTTATCAAGGCACCATTTGAAAGCGCAGCTAGAAGGAGTACTGGCTGTGAATGCTAATGGTGTCTCTTTAGGTGAAGAGACGCACCTCCTGTGTTCTATAGCCCTTGGGCTTGCTATATATCATTATAAGAGAGGAAACCAGGAAGAGAGGTTAAATGCCAAGTTCTTTGACTTTTTATAAAGACTCTTAAGTTTGCTGGGACATAGGAGGAGCATGGAAGTTTGCTCTCAGACTACATTTTTTAGATTGCCTATAAAAAGGGCAAAGCTTACAAAGCTGAGTCTGTTTTAGCTCAGTGTGTTGTACCTGATGACATACAAGACTTCAAAGAAAGTCCTAGGCATTAATAAAAGACAAACATTGTTGGATTCCACCAGGGAGAGAGTGAGCAATGAAAAGATGAAAAAGGAGGGCAACCAGTTAGACCCATCAGCTGAAATCAGGTCTGGATGGCTCACAGTAAAGGATGCAAGTCACTGCAGTCACTCATTCCTACTGGTGTAGCAACACACCCAAACAGCCACAGCCATCCCTCCTCTCGTGGAGTCACACACATCGAGAGCTTGGAATTAGCTTGCCCTTGCAGCAAAGCTTATCATGTAGCCACGTCCACGGGAAAAATGCTTCACAAGTAAAGCATACTGCAATAGTTATATTGGCAAAAATCTGAATTAATATACATTTGAATTAATGACAAACAAGCTAACTCATCTTCTCATTTATTAGGAAAACGCATATGAGCAGAAGTCTTCCTGCTGTCAGCTAACATTACCAAAAAAATTATATTTTTGTCTGCTGTTCTCAACACAGGGCAATGCTATTGAGCTGTTAAACTGCAATGCTTAAAAAAAAAAAAATCTCAAGTATAAACTCATGACAAAAGCCAGATGAATGAAATGATTATTCATTTCTCAGCTGATTGGCCTCACCCAAAGGTGCTATATTTACTACATGCCTGCAGACAGCAGCAAAGAATGCAGTATTTCAGGTCTGGCATTCTTCAGCCAAGAGAAAAATCCATTTGGCTTTAAAACAATAAAAACAAACTGATGAAGAAAACAATTTATTCATCTCTAGTCAAATGAACTTCTCTGCCATAAGCAAAGTCTGTGCAGCTCTAATATTCACGGATAAATTAGTATTTAAAATGGAAAACTAAATGTCAATACTTCAAGTTAAGCTCTAAGTAATAATGTCATTCTCCAGCTGGGACAGACACATATAGTGAGGGCATACAGTAAGTAATCTTTCAGCAGGACTATTATTTTCCTTTAATGATTATCGGAAAAAATTGGGATGGAAAGTGTATCAAGAGTAACTTGAGTCCTGTTGATTTGAACACGATCACCAACAGCTCCACGCCTTGCCATAGTCCCTGCAGAGAGAACCCTACAGTGCTGGATTTGCAATTTAGGCGTGGGACAGCGCAAGACGGAAAAGATACAAAATCACATCACTGAGGTAAGCTGGCCGAGGTCACAAATTCTTAATATTACAACTCTCTCCTAGACGTGTGGAGACTGAAATAAAGATGGTTTAAACAATGGCAGAGCCTTATCAGAGTCGAATGCTATTAGCAGAAAAACCTCAAGTTCAAGGTATGGTCAATTTAAGCAAGTTGTTTCAGTTACCAAACTACTTTATTAATGCATCAAGAAACAATTTCTACTAGAAGTCAGATTGCTATTCTTCATCCTTCAAAAAGCACACCTAAAGCAGCATTTGAGATTCTGCATGTTCTGAAGACCTCAAATGAAAACAGCATTAATCATACTGGCAGTGACTTACGGAAATGACACGTGACTCAAGATTTTCAGAGTTTGCAAGATCAGCATTTTGTTCAGCTAAGGCCATTTGGAGGTGCTGCAAAACCGTCTACCTAGAAATCAAAACTCTCAATCAACACTTACTAGTGAAAATCCCTAATCCCTGCCGTGGAGGACAAACCGCTTGTGCCCTATTTCTGAAACGCTGTAAGGTGCTAGAAAGGTAGGGTGAATTCTTGAGAGTAAATTCAGCATCAGAAATAATACTAAGAAAAATATTTGAAAGATTGTCTAAGAAAAAAAATCTCTAATGAAGATTACAGAACATATTATTATAACAAACAGAAAGAAGACAGTTTGTTAAAGGCCTACGACTATTCCAGCTACAGTCGGGAAACCAGTGTTACGTTGGACTCATCTACATGGCAACGTCTCCGTTTCCCAGTAATGTCACAGAGCAAAGCAAAATCACTGGTTACTTTAAAATTCCGTTCTTTATGGGAAATGTGGGCTGCCCGGCACAGAAGCGCCCAAAGCGAGGGTGAAATGCTGAAGAACTGCACTGAAAACTACACGTGCAAGACGATTATGTACTTAAACCAATGAAGCAATTCTGCTTAGAGCAGTTTGCTGTACTACTCCCCTCCTTCAGACGCAGGAGCTCAGGAATGCAATCCAGGCACAGCGAATCCCTCTCGGTGCAAGCCAGTAGTTATTGCTGTAGTTCTGGCCCGTTGCCATCTTATCACAGAGTTTCAAGGATTCTCTACGCCGCGCTTACGCCAAACGGCACGACGACCTGGCGCTTTTAGCGGCTGGGGCAAGAGGACAGCAGGTCTCATCGCGGACTTCCCAAAACGATGGTAGAGAGTACGGGAACAGCCGGGCCAGGAGGCAGATCGCAGCATGCTACTGCCTATGAAAGAGGAACGATGAACTAGCGACGCAGACTGCTCATAGACGGAAACCCTGCATAATGCTGTAACAAGCCTCACCACTATAGCAAACAGGTGGGTTTTTTCCAATAGTTTGAAGAAAAGCAAGAATTTCCTCAATCATAAGCAACCCTCACATTTAAAAAGCATGCATTAGTGCTTTTGCTATACACGTCTGCACAAAAACTCTCTTGCTACCAGTTGTGACTTCTAGGTGCTACGTTAATAACAACAGAAAAGACCTTGACCGGAATATAAAGGAAGCAACAAAACATAACTGGAAGTGCCTTTAAGAAGAGCTAAACTACCCACACGTCCAAATATTGCATGGATCTAAAACTACGTCCATGTTTAAGAAGATAGTTATACTTGTGCACTCAAATACTGTGCTAACGAGATGTCTTCAGAGAGCGTGGTATCAGCAGCGTGAAGGTATTTACTTCTGCCTTTGTCAAGGTCACTAAACCACCGGCAGCCTGCCCAGCATCCTCCGCTCACGGCACGTTCAATACACACAGCACCGTTCCCACACCCTACAAGCTTCTCAACTTCAACACTCCAATGAAGCGCGTGTGGTTTGTAAAACAGTTTGAATCAACAGTTTCTCACAACACTACAGGCCCCTTCCAAATGCGTAGAGAGATATGTAAAATTAGAATTAGTTCCCAACTACACCACGGTACTTCCCAAAACAAGGACAAAGTTTTCCACTTCAAGCAGAAAAACAAGCTACAGGAAGCAGGGAGGAACAGCGGCAGATTCCACTCACAGCAGGAGCAACATGACGTGGCTCATGCATTTGTTTTTAGGTTAATATTTTGGGGGGGAATAATTTTACACCAGAACTCTTTTTCCAAGAACGACAAACACAGAGTCCCCTTTCTTCATTTCTGTCTCTACAAAATCTCCAAAAATCTGGAAGACGACACTAAGAAGGAAATTCTTAATTAATAAATTCTTAATTTAATTCTTAAATTCAGCCAATAAGCTGTCCCGAATAAGAAACCTTTTGAGCTCAAAGTAGGCACATGCTCAAGTTCCACTGCAGTACTCACACATAAACTTACATTGCTTGGTTTGGTTGACTTTGGTTTTTGGGTGAGATCTTTTGTTTTTACCAAGTAGGAGCTTTTTTCTTGCCCTTAATTGCTACATCTGGCTAACGAGCAAGGCCATGCACGAACACTTCGTCGAGCGCTTCTGCAGCCAATTCCCTCCCGTGCAGGCCACAATCTAGGACGAACAGTGCATTACTGTGCAGAAGCAGGTACACCGGCTTTTTGAGAAAGACTCTTAAACCCCCACATTCTGAGCTTTTCAGTGCCACTTCCTTGATTGTTAAAAATTACTTTTCCAGCTAGCGTTATGTAACTGAAAGCAACATATGTGTTTTTTCCTAGTCTATTAGCACTTTATATATTCTAACACTTAAAACAGTCAGATACGCATATCTGGCATATAAGTTCAAGCTACTTACAAGTTTGCTTTTTGTATACACTGTCAGCAACTGTACTACAGCCTTTGTTTGCTTAAATTAATCACAGATTCCAAGATACTCAGAAAATATTTCATTTTGGTCTACAGCAGCAAGTCTTCTCACGTCCTTCCTGCAAATTTCTGAGCAGCACAGTGATCCAATTTATAACAGAAATGGAAGGTACCCAGTGACCTTCAGGAGCAAAGAAAAATATTTTTGAGCCTTTGAAAATGGTCTGTGGATATCAGGACGGTGCTCCCTGAGGATGCGTGGCAGGGGGACCAGTCAAGGAGTCAGTACGCAGTCTGCTAGGAAAGCTGGATAATGTAGACCAGAACGTAAACACAAAAGGTGCCTCAGTCATATAGTTATCAGCTGGGACTCATACGCTAGTTCCTCAAACCGTACTTTTTTTGCTCTGCTTTTCAAAGAAATAACTTCCCAGAACATTCAAGTACACACACCATTTTTATTAACATTTGCATAATATGTGAATGCAATCACAGCTTTTCACTACCTACAACTTCTAAAAAGAACTGCACGAATTTTTCTTTGCCAAGTATTCAGCTTGGCAATCCATTTCGAATATCGTCCTGACACATACATACCTTGACTCAGTATTCTCCAGTGCTCACACGTGCACTTTTACTTAATCATTTAGAGTTAAGAAGATTACTCACACTAGTAAAAAACCCTGAATCAAAACTTCTGACTAAGGTGATCACTATGCGTGGTGCATATGGGACATGAAATCAAGCTAATAGCAGGTCTTATTGTAGATACACACCTTCGTTGAAGCAACTTTTTTTCCTGATTAGGAGCAGTAGTTTTAAAGGAAACATTGTTCTATTTGCAACTCCGCTATGACTAGTATTTATGCATCAAGAATAAGACAATAAACTTATTTTTAAAAAAAATCAAACCAAAAACCCAGTGGGCGGAAAGTCAAGAAAAACAATTAGTTTTAGCCCTACAGAACATTTCAAGAAGTATGAGTCAAGCAACATGCCAGCCTTCCAAAGGAAACTGTACCAGGCACGTTCACTGGAAATCCTCCTGGCAAAGACACACCAGCTACTGCAGGAAGTTTAGGGATATTATAAAACATGGCAGAAAGCAAATGCATCAAAAAAATGTCTATTGCCTTTCTCCTTCCTCCCAAAAAGACCTTACGGCTGATGTATGAAGTCTCAGTAATTGCAAAATGATGATCAGGCACTGAAGTGAGGAACTGCTGGCACCTATGGCACTGATCTATCTTGACCTGCAGCCAGACAGTGGCTATAATCATCCACAGAAAAAAAAAAAAAAATGTTCTTGTTTATGAACATCCTATGGGAAAGCATGATCCACAAGGTAAAAATTAAACCAATCCTCTAATCTCCCTAAAAGTAATGTTCTGAATTGTGCTGTGGAGATACCCTGTGAGCTAAGCACAACACACAGGAATCCAGTGATCCCAGAACAAATGCATGCGGCAGCGTGCACCATGACCAGTTGCAACCATTGATACCCCAAATTCTGTCACCATGTTTATGTTCCAGGAAGTTTAGCCACCCTTTCTGGACATAAGCCTATTACAGGTTAGTAGAAAATGGAGCTAAGTCATTCTGAAAGCAACATCCTCTTCCAAACCTACTGTCAAAGGCAAAGTGACATCTTTTCTCTGCACCTGACCCAAAGCTCATGACTCCATGAACATTTCCATAAAGACCAGTCCTACTGCTATTTGCTTCATGAAATTCCACAGAATTTTAAAACCTGTGAAATAGCATGCTTAATTTCAGTTTTGCTTTTTACATCTTCATCCAGTGATTATTTTAAAAAGCAGGAGGATGCATACATCTGAGATACTTCTGATACAAACATAGTCCTTAATCTCACACCTACTTCTGAGCACTGTGTAGCCCTTCTGAAGTATTAAACCCAGCTTAAATAGGGTATCTGTAATTTTCCTCTATAGTAACCCCCCTTCATACCCACAAGCCTCTATGAAAGCAGGTAAAGAGATCTGACAATCAAGGTGGTCTTGCCCAAGGACATGTTCCTATAGACCAATTTGTGACAACAGAGACTTCTTCCCCCCCGCGGATGCATAACAAACACCACCACTTACTTACTAAGGACTTCATACAACTCTAGTCTAATGTTCTTTACCTATGAACCCAAAGTATTTCCAATATTATCTGCTATGCTCACAGTATGTGAGCAGCACAAAGAGGAGGAAATGTGGTGTCAGATACTATTCCAGCTCAAAATTCAGGTGCCTGTTTTTAGACACATTGCCTAACAGAGCCTCAAAACTACTGCCAGGAACAGCCCTGCTTTGCTACTGTCCATAAGGCAAAAGATGAGGTGGTTTTGTTTGTTTTTTCCCCCTCTTCAAGGAACCTTGGAAGGTCTGTAACAACAAAGTTAATATCAGGCAGCCTTTCCTTCATACTCATATAGCTCAAAATTCAGCAAACTGCTGTAAAAGACATATGCTTTTGACTATCCTGCTGCAGATGTTTTAGTGTTTTGAAAATTCTGCAGCTGTCAAAAAAAAAAAAATCACATGATGTTTTAGTGACAAAATTGTGAGGACACTATGAATGAGTTAAGCTCAGGTGATTAGCCCAACTGGGAGAGTCATCAAAAGCAGCAAACAAGAGCTGGTACCTCCCAAGGCTTGTCTGCAGGTGGCATTTTAAGAATGAGTTGAAATAAAAACTATGATAAAGTTTCTTAGTACCCAGACACTCGTCTCTTACAGGCAACAGCCAAACCCTGTTTTGCTAAATATACATAATTGTAGTCACCCTAGATCATGGATAGAGTATTTGGGGAAAAAACCAAACCACCACCCACCTTTAAAACCTACGATACTATATAAATAAAGAAAAAATACTCTAAAACCAAATGAAAAGCCGGGGCTTTATTTAACAAGTCAAACAGCATCCTTCTTCACAATAAGTGTGCAATGAAAAAGCAAAACTTCACAGCAAGAGACACTGAGTGATGTTTCCCAATAATTTTCCAGTTAAATTTAAAACAATTTAATGAAAACATGCATATCCTTATTTTGTTTAAGGGTAATTAACGCTATTACATTTCTTTGTCCAGAACCTGTATTTTATCATAAAATCTAGAGTGCATTATTAGGGATTTGCAGGTTTATTTTACAAAATTAAAAACTTTAGTCATGAAATAAACCTTGTGTAGTTAAAGGAAAGAAAAAGGCTTCTTGCTCTGAACAACAATATTTCATGGTATTTCATCATGGCACCCTCGAAATAACTCGGGGGTACATCTGGAAGGGAGGAAAGGTACATGAATGATTTTTAAATCCTAACGCACATAAGCCCAAATAGCATCATACAGAGAAATATAAATTTCATCAGATCTTCTCATCAAAACATCTCTAAAGCATCACATACGGGGCATGAATTTGAGGAAATTGCCTCCTTATTTCAATCAGATTTTTGCTGTAGCATTTTTATCAGGCTCTTCATCATGTTGCTTAAAAGACAGTGAACTCTAGACAATTACGAATTCATGAGTATTATGCCGTGTGCTACTCAGAAGGAAAAATAAGTCATTGAATTTGTTTATGAAAGTCTGAAGAGACACCAGCACACTCAGAGTTTCCTACCTATTAATGTAATGGTTTCCAAAGAGCTGTATCCATTTTGTGGTTAAAGCTATTTTAAGGTATTTTTAAAGAGATTATATTTTTGACCATCACATAACCAAACAAAAAAGACAGCAACCAGCTAAATCTCTTGCCAGAGCTCTGCAGAGTGTCCGGGAGGGTGCTGTAGTGAGAGCTGACCCACTCCAACTCACCTGCATCGCAACTCAAAACTGCAGGATCAACACCGCGGCCACCGCAGCGGCCACCAGATCACTTGAACAGTAGACACGTAACGAGGCCACGAGCATCTCTCCATCTGCATTTCAAGCTCGGTTCTTCAGAAATGGAGGAAGTGACTGTTGTAACTCGAACACTAGAACAATTCTGAGTTTTAAAATCGGTTTTCATACCATCAGTTTAGGTGGCGCGACTTCGATTTTGCCCGTTAGAGTACGTTAGAAACTGCGGAGAACCGTTAGATTTAACTGAGTATAACATATAATTATGCTACTGAACAGTTACTTTGTGCTACCCAAGGAAAAGGTGTGTTTTAGTGGAGGGACATGTATATATTTACATACGAAAAGCCTGTGATATCATTTGGGGCAAAAAGTGATTTCATTATATAAGCACAAGACAATGAATAAGATCCTTTAACGTAACAGTGTGCTATGTAGCTTTTGTCATAACACTAGCTGACTGTGGAAAAAGTAGGTTTCTATTTAAAAAACTGTTTATTCTCCTTTTGCAAGAAAACGTAACTCAGATACCGATTTTCTGGAAGCTACACCACAGTAAAACTGGCAGGGAAAAAAAAAAGTCATGCAGTAAGTCCTTAACAACAAGTAAGAAAACAGATGCAGGATGCACTCATGGAGGGGGGAGAAAGGGGGGAAAAAAAAAAAAAAAGACATTCTTTGGTCAAAGGGCCAGAGTACCTCTCTCAAACCAAATTGTGATTATTATTTTTGGTTTTTTCCTTCTGTTTGAGACAGGGGAAGGTAAGTGTGAAGCATGTTCTTCATGATTCTAAGAAAATACATCGATCTTCATGATGAGCTTACTATTAATAAAACACCCAAACCTCTTAATTTCTAGAGAGTTGCACAGTGCAGCACATGTTGTTTGCCCTCTCCAGCGATAACGTTTAGCGATAAAGCCACCTGAATTCCAACCTCCTACTGCTGCTGGTTTAAGCAGCAGAGAAAGCCGCAGCATTCCAGCACACTTCCACCAAGACGCCCAGTCTTCGCTGTGCTACTTCCCCCTCGCACACATGCTCACCCCCTTTCTCTGCCCCGTGAATCTCTCCCTACCACATACTTCTCCTTTTATACAGCTCCTTCCTTCCTGCCTCCTCTGTGGCAGCCAGAGATAAGACCTTAGGAAATAGCCTTTCTGACTACTTCAGTCTATCATTTTAGCTCGGGCCACCCTCAGTGGCTCCTCCGACTCCAACCCATCCAGCTCTCTTCCTGACCTATTTACAGGCACAACTGCAACCATTGACATACACAACAAGAATTTTTTCCACGCTCATCTCATTAAAAATGGCTACATCCGTTTCATTCAGGTGTTCAAAGTCTGCTTCAGGATTGCAATTAAATGTGAAAAAAACTTATTTTGAAAAATCCACAAAAATGCAATTTCATTTGGGAATCTTAAAAGAAGACAAACTTAATCTAGCATGTACCAGCCAAGACAGAATCAGTCATTAATATTACACAACTTACCCACCGGCTTTCTAAGTTTATTCTTTTCTAGCATATGCATTTTTTTATGGCTGGTGATAAAAAAAGACACACACAGAAGTGAAATATGGATGTCTAATGTCCAAGACATCATTATTATAATCTAATAATTGTGTACAAGAAGAGAGCTTTTATCCTGTACAAAGAGCACTGGAGGGCTGAAGGTCTGGAAAGAAAAGACAACAGTGTGCTGCTTTTATTCAACACCCAGGGAGAACTGAAGGTTTGCTCTATCAGCCATCATAGGTGCTCATGAGATGGCCCTCTTGTGGGTACCTCTCCTTCAGGATTATTTTAACATCCCTCTTAAAATTACGGCAATTATTCACACGCAGCAGCTACCACAGCATCATGAAAGCATCAAATATCTTTTTAACTGCCGTAATACAGTAAAACCACCCATAAACAATACCACGCACCATGAGAGCGCCCAGCTTTGCACGATACACTAATAAATTGGCCCGACAGCCTGTTTTATGGCTGTAGACATTGAGTTTCCCGAGCAGCCTCAGCGAAGCCAGCCGTGACTTGGTGCGTAAGGCAGGGACAAAGCTCTGCAGGACAGGACACATCAGGGAGCACCACGCAGCGAGGCGGGTTTTGTCGTTACCTGGAACCCTCTAAGGGTGTCCATGTACTTTTGTCCCTCAGAAGTTTTGAGGCCAGCACTGTCCACGCTTTAAAATACCCTGAAGCTGATAAAACGAGAAACAAAACCTGCTCAAGGTCACCCAAAGAACACAGCAACTACAAATAAACCTGAGGTTTCCAGATTAGAAAGACCTGGGGTGGCAATATCGCTGAGTAATCATCTGCTACGCTTTTTTTTTTGGCCAACTTTCCTATCACACATTGACGTAGGAAGCTGGGTTTCTGTCCGACTGAGCGTTCATAAAATAAATCACCCAAGATCTCCTAAAGATCTGAATAAAAGCAAGTAAGTGTATCACATTTATAAATATATGCAGCCTTCCCAAGGTATTCGTGCCTGCAGTACCCCAACAGCACAAGCAGGAGCTCTTCCCTCATCACCAAGTACCCTCGACATCCGGCAAATGCTGCCAAAACGGCTCCTTCACCCCACAAGCACTCTCTCAGCTGCTCTCCAGTGGGGCTCATGCAGACCCACGCGGCATTAAGCTCTTGGGAGAGGAGAATGCACAAAATAAAAAGCCTCGCTGCTTGCTGAAGTCTCACAGGGTTGCTAACTAATCACCAAGCACAAGTAATAATGTTTGGTCGTACAAACTAAAAAATAAAGGATTTTAACATGCATTTATTCCTCTTCCTGCCCCATGCCTGCATCCTCCCGCTGTACCGGTGGGCATAGGACCTGACCCACGGCACTACCAGCAAAAACCGCTGAGTATCTCTTTACTGCTGGTCCATTTTTTCTTTGGTAAGTTTGTTCCGTGACAGTTCCATATCTCCAGGGATTTTATTTTTTTTTTCATAGCTTTTTCTATTTTAGGAACAAATATACAGACACAAGCTTCCTCCTTCTCGCAAGTTCACTTAAGGAAAAGCACAAATACTGCTGTTACCTCCCAGCTTGGTTTTGGCAATTATGTTTTAGAGAGAGCTGAGCCTCAAATACTACTAATACGCTTGGAGGAACATTTATATTAATCGGATGACATTCATATTCACATCTCTCCTGGCACCTCCAGCAGCTCTTTTCTGAATGCAGTTTAACACAGGAAAAAAAAGACGTGTTCCATTTTAAAACACACGTGCACAAATTTATTTGTTAAAATAAAAAAGAAAAAGAATAGCATTTGAGGGAAGGTTAAAAAGGACTTCATTTGATTCAGCTCCTCGCTCAATAACTCCACTTTAAAAAAAGCATACAGGTAATTTAGGTTTTGGATATGCAGAAGGCAGGGGATGTTGCTTCCCTTTCACTGCTGTTTATTCTGAGAAAAGTACACTTTTCTCCCACCACCTGAAGAGGTTCAGGAAAGGCTTCACATTTGTCTTGTATTCTTTAAAAAGCAGCCTTCAAGATATCAGCTCAGAGAATATAAAAACAACATGTCTAATGGTCTGACACTTATTAGTTTAAGAGCAAAATTTTAACGTTAAGTAAATTCGCTACATAGAGTATGCTTCACCTAGAATATCTTGCTACCTCTTCAAAAATCAAGCCTTGTACACCGATTTTTTCAAGAAGGGGCAGGAAGGCCAAGAAGGCCAACAGTGTCCTGGCCTGTATCAGCACTAGTGTGGCCAGCAGGAGCAGGGCAGGGATCGTGCCCCTGTACTGGGCACTGGTGAGGCCGCACCTTGAATCCTGTGTTCAGTTTTGGGCCCCTCAGTACAAGAAGGACGTTGAAGTGCTGGAGCGTGTCCAGAGAAGGGCAATGAAGCTGGTGAGGGGTCTGGAGCACAAGTCTGATGAGAAGCAGCTGAGGGAACTGGGGGTGTTCAGTCTGGAGAAGAGGAGGCTGAGGGGAGACCTTATCGCTCTCTACAACTACCTGAAAGGGGGTTGTGGCGACGAGGGCGCTGGTCTCTTCTCCCAAGTAACCAGTGATAGGACAAGAGGAAATGGCCTCAAGTTGCGCCGGGGGAGGTTTAGATTGGATATTAGGAAAAATTTCTTCACTGAGAGAGTGGTCAGGCATTGGAACAGGCTGCCCAGGGAGGTGGTGGAGTCGCCATCTCTGGAAGTGTTCAAAAAACATGTGGATGTGGCGCTTCAGGACATGGTTTAGGGGACATGGTGGCGCTGGATTAATGGTTGGACTTGATGATCTTGAAGGTCCTTTCCAACCTTAGTGATTCTGTGAATGAAATGTAATACTGATTGGGCAAATTGAGAAAGAACACAGATGCTGTCCTTATTGCCTTCAACTCTTTTTCAGGACTTCAAGACACTGCAGCAGCCGCTGCCACTGCCGTTCCGTTACGCAGCGAGCACGCCAACACGCACGTTAATCCAGATCGGAGGCACCTCGCATCCGACCGCCACCCCCCTTCCTGAAACGGCTTCAGGCCTCCTGCGAAGCCCAGCAAGCAACACCGCATCGGATCGCTCCAGCGTTTTGCCGGAAGAATTCTGTATGGCCCCAGGGGCTTTCCTGTCTTCACACGCCGCAAACTGAAGTTTGGGATTTTAGAGTACAGCCCTGCAGCAGCTTAAGCAATTTTGACTAATTCAGGTAGAACTTAACTTGTAACCTAACTGTGCTACACATCCAGGCTTCTCTCTGCTGCTCTGAATAACTCCATCTTAATTTAGCAAGGCATGAAAAACATCCAGATCTTCAAGAGACAAATTTTGTATCTGCAGTTCATGAATTGCTTTCAGCAGCAGCCTCCCTCTCCATCGCGCTAGTACAACCCCACACTCCCTCCATCAAGAGGCTGATCCAGACAAGTAACAACCCAGCAAAAACGGTTCATTTTCTGAGCAGATTTGTTCTCCAGCATCACTCCACGTCTATCCATGCAAGCAGGAATAAACAGCCAGGGGCAGGAACTGCTTATGCCTGTGCTGCCAAAACCCTCAAATAAGGCTTTCGGACCATCCCCATTGGAGTTTCAGTCACTAAGACTTTCAAGAAAAGGGGTAATTTTAGGACACCTATTTATCAAAATATAATTAATTCAATAGCTCATCCTGAAGCCTACACACACTTATTTTCTTTCCAGGAGGAGGTTCCTGGGTGAAGACTCTGGCAGCTCACCAGTGAAGTGCTGCAGACACCCCTTCAGGAGACAACTATATTCTCCTATAATTAATATAATGTTACCACCTTTTGCTAATTCCTTGTACTGGACAAGCTAGCCAAGAAAATAATTGCATTGAAGAAAAGAGAAAAAGAAAACCCTCAATATACCATCAAGCATATCAATTTTAAGTTCCAGAGTAGAAGTGAAAAAAAAATTTAAATGACTGCTGAACTGAAAAAACTATTTTGCTTTAGCAGACAAAAAACCTCTGAGTTAAGACTGAAAGTGCATCTCACCATACCGTGCCATCATTCTCATCATATAAGAATATCCAGCACTCAAAGACTCTTTCAATAACTGGATAACGGAGAGGTCCAGGTCCGTGATTTCAGCCTTAAGTCTTATTTTCTTGTGATTTATCAGGTCAGAACAAGCCCTTAATGTTGTTTTAATGCAGATTTTTAGCAGCTTTAACTAAAAAAAAAAAAGTTTTAAATTAGAACTGGAGGGGAGAAAAAGTCTGCTTCACTGGGCACTGGAATCAGATGTTTAAGATTAAGGTGACTCTGCAGGTCAGCTTGGAGCCTTCCACAGACAGGTTTGGTTCCAGCCGGAGGGATGAGCAGAGGCAGGAGATAAACAGCCACTTGGGTTAGGATTTGCAAACTCACGAGGACCTGTCTCCTCAGCATACTCTCTCTTTTTTAATTGCCATTGCAGTCATGAAGAATCAATATACAGTTTTAACCGATAGTAATCCTCTTTTTAAATAATCTATGCTTAAATTTCATTGTTCCACTTGAAATTCAAAATGCGAGTTTCAGTACTGCGTCCCTACGGACAGGCATATCCTCAGATGAGTTTTAAAGTGCTAAGATTTAGTATTTCAGAATGTTAAACGCAGAGAGAAAAACATTATCAGTAAAGAAAAGCTACTTGGTATCCTCAAGAAAACAAGATGGAAATAAAGGAGGGGACTAATCTTCTCACAGGCAAAGAAAGTAGACTCAGTCTCCTAGGACCTAGTGGGTCCTTTTAGGAAAAGGGGAAGGTAGATCACCATGGCAACAGTGTATTTTATGAGATACTTCAGTAGTGCGATACGCTACGCTATGAACATAACAGATAAGACAAGAGGCAGTCCTCTTCCAACCAAACAGAAAAGCTTTTAGCAAAAACACGGAGTGCATTTCTGTTTGCTGTAACTTCCAATAACGAAAACCTGATGTTGCAAAAGACGCCATGGATATCAGTAACAGAAGTCATTATCAAAGCTTAAATTAAATTCTCTGGCCGCTGGGCTACCTAATGAAAACATCTAAAGACTCACCCGGTCAGGGAAAGCAAGCTGTTACGAGGGAAGGGGCAAACTTACCAACTGCTGGCCCAACTTCTATTCAAAGCACCTAAATCACACCAGAGCACTGCATATCTACAGAAAAATAAAAGGTGACAGAATCTGGGAGGGTGGCTGCAGGGACAAAGGGGTGCTCGGTAAAGGTGCCTTCTGTGGGTGGCAGCGGCAGACATTTACACCGGCATTTGAGGGCAGGAGGGGAATGGAAAAGAGAAATTCACATCAGAGACATCACTAAAACAAGGTTATATATAAAAAACAGGACACCAAAGAAAACGAAAGGCTACCATCCCTTAAAGAATAACTTTAAAATATCTATATTTCTGTATGAGCAGCAGCCAAGGAACTGGCAGGTGATGTTGGAATGGGTGTTCAATGGCTAAGAAGCAATAAAATCCAGGCTTATTGGTAAACACTGCTTAGAAAGAAGAGACCATTTAGAGACTGCTGTAAGATACGATGGAGCTTTGGTTTCGCTCTCATGATAATTTACTATTTTGAGTCATCACCAAAACAGCCATTTAGTTTGCTATTTTTGAGAAGGCATCCAGTATAATGACATAGATTTGTATATATTAAATTTAACAATACTGGAGAAGTTTCAGTCACTTATCTTGTAGATAACATTCATCCATAGCGGAGGCGATTAAATCATTGTGTTAAAAACACAGCCAGGTCCACCTTGAGTGGCTCCGACCTGAGAGAAGTCGGAAGCAGAACAGTGGCTGATGAAGGGCGTTTGTTACAGAAGTAGGGTAGCATACAGTAATAGTAATATTTTCAGCTACTCACACACACTGCTGAATTTGAAATTAATTGTAACCACACAGGAAAAAGACCCGGGGGTTGCTGTAGACAGCTCTCCTAAAACATCTGCTCAGTGTGCAGAGGCAGTCAAAAAGGCAAATGGAGTGTTGGGATGCATAAATTCAATGACAGAAAGCCATGACAAAAGTACTAAAGTCACAGCAGAAATTAAGGATCAACGGTATCATATTATCCAAATACAATATCCCACATTAGATACATGAAAAAGACTGCAGAAATAAAGCAGAAAAAGAAGTAAAAACATTAGATGTAGGGGAAGACATCAACGTGAAGGTAAACTGAAAACAAAGCCAGCTTACACAGGGGATAAAGAGAAGGGGTAATGATGCATTAAACAAAATGGGAAAAAGAGCACACGAAAAGGCTGTCCTTTCTTCTGCACTCTGAGAAGAGGCAGAGCAAGAAATGTTGCTAAAAGGCAACAATTTTCAGCTTAAAAATACAACCGCTAAGTCAGGTAGATGGACATAAAAATATTATGTATTTCTATACTGAATATAGAAACAAAACCTTCTCAGTTAGTGGATTCACTGACTGGTAATACTGAATGCAAGGCTCAGCAGAACTAAAAGCTCAGTTAATCGCGGTGGAAGAGAGAGAACGCTTCCACCTCTGTCAGAAGACAAGCAGGGAGTGCCCGAGACCCATGGCAAAGCAAAAACCCAGAAGCACCTCCTTTATAGGTAACGTTATTTATTTTTGCCCACTCAATGGGCATTTGTTCCCATCTCCGAGAACATTGAGTTCAGCACCCTTCACAGTAAGATACAAGTTCATGGCACACAGAGTCCCTTTGCGACTAGTGCCCGCACACTATAGCCATTTCTCTATAGATTTGCTTCAGGAGTTCTCTTTCCTGATCCAGAGTTTGCCAATAAATCCCTGCCAGACTCCCACTCCAATCCAGCACACTTACTCCTTATATCACCTCCCCAGCTCATTCTTCTCTTCCCTTGAAAAAGGAAGCCTGCTCGTACCATCTGACTTCAAACTTGTTGCCAACCTGACTAGTAATGAAAACTGGTTTAAGCCACATTTATTGCTCCTGATAAGGAGTTATTCTTGACAAATATTACAGTTCTATTTCACAGAATCAATAAGGTTGGAAAAGACCTTTAAGATCATCAAGTCAACCATCAAGCCAACACCACCAGGATATGGTTTAGTGGGCTTGAAGTGCCACGTCTACACATTTACACATTTTTTGAACACAAAATTTGATCTCTTACTTCAGTGTATTCCAACAGTTATGAGAAGGAATAATAGCTGAAGATAGCAAATAGAGTCTTTTTCTTCATTATTTCTGTGGCAAATTCCTGGGCAGCGGCTTTTACATACTCAAGGAATGGAAAAGTCACTTTTTCCTTCTGTAGTTTTGTTTTTGTCTAACAGACAAATTCCAGATACACTGTCTAAAGCTCCTTGGAGCTGTCAAACTTATTCCAAGGATGTCCTGGGAATAAGAGTTATTATTTGAAGCTTGGTTACTATGGATAATACACTAATCAAAATATCGAGCAAGAGCGTAACACATGAGCCAGCATTCCACAGATCCCGTCACCTACAAGGCTGCAGCTCAGTACTGGTCCTTATTTACTGGTCCCCACTGGCAAACAGTTACATATGACCACCGCCCAAGCTCAAACAATAAAAGTCTTGCCATTTGCATCCCAGCGCTCTGTGATTTCCTAATTTGACCTAAACAGCTTTCTTCCAACTGATGCTTGGTGCGGAGCAGAGCGGAGGAGCTGCAGCGCAGCGCCGACGGCCATCGGCGGACGCGTGCTGGAGCGGCTACACCGAGCAGGGTGTAGCAGACCGCTACTACACCGCTACTACACTGAGCAGCAGCCTGCTACTCCCAGCTCCAGCTTTGCTCAGCTAAGAGCAGGCACATTGCAAGGTTCTCTGCGTGTACAAACCAAACAGATCTAGCTCTACCCTTCCTTCTGGATTAAAACACGGCCGCTTGAGTAGCTATGGCCTAGGGATTTCAAGAGACAGCTGTTTAGGCATCACTTGACCACTTAAAGCTTTGTTTATTTGGACAGATATTGAGATAAAATAGCCACAAGTTAACGTTACTGTGTGAGCACGGCCTTAGTTATACAATTGCTTATATACGTCCTCTTTTGCAGCAAGGCTGTCTTTGCGGGGGGGGGGAAATCAAGACCAGGTAAGGCTGGGCATCCTTAATTTTAAGTCTACATTACAGAGCTTGATTTTTAAAATTTTTTAGAATTTTATATATTTTATTTTTTAGAAACTCCTCATTTTCTATCAAAAAAATCCTCCGCTATGTTTTTCTGAAAACACTGCCTTGGCAGCCACTGTGAACAAAGGAGTCTTTGAAGACTGTAGTAGAATTTCAGTATCATAAAATAATCTTAAGTCTCAAGCAATTAAGCCATTAAGATTTTCTGAAAGAAAGCAAAATGGTCTTTTTGCTGAATAAAACATCTAAAGTTCATTCACTGATACGATCTTGATGATCTACTTGTACCTTTTTAATGGGGGAGGGGGGGAAGCCTGAATGGAGGCTAAATACATGAGGTTTTTAGATAAGCTTAGTTGTCTTTAACTGCTACAGTAAAGCTTTCATCACTAGTAACATCTTTGCCAAGAGTATTTTCCCCTGCAGGCAGTGTTGTTGGACTTAAATCAGAAAAAGTCAGTCATTTATGTCAAGTCTATTGCAGTTCTGCTTTCTATGAAGACAGACTGAAGTCCTTTTCCCATCGCGGGTGCTGAGTAAAACGCCTGTTTTTCCACATTTCATTCTCCTCTGCTCACAGTGCCAGACCTTCACCTGTTTGGGTACGGATACCCAGTTTAAATTCCTCTAAGAAATGTACCTATATGAGATACAGGGATCGAACGAAGACAACCACAAAAATACACACTTAGCAATATTAAGACAAATTCTTCAGAAATAAACCAATCTTTTTTGCCCAGGTAAATTTATACAAACATCTATACAACCATTCCTACCTTGTGATTACAGTTTCTTTCCCCCTAAGTATTTTACCATTAATAATTTAGACTTTGGGGAAGTAGATGTTGAAGAGGAAGAGCAGGGAAACAGGGTTTGAGGTTTTTCTGATACACTTGTTAAGCAAGTTTTCAATACATGAAAACAAACTTCTACTGACAAAGAATATCATGCAAGCTTACTACAGCAGTAGAAGCACTGAACATGCCTTCAGGATAAAGGTTTTCTGCTGCTTGATGATGTTCTGCATTGCACTGAAGGCATTTGTGCAGGAATATGTCAGCGTTCATGAGAAAAATACTAATTTTAGGGTCTATAACAGGTTTATGCACACGAAAAAGATGCTCATTTTCCCAGAGAAAGGGTCCTGACACTTGACACTTGAGAGAAAATAAGTATTATTTTGTTTTGCAGGTGGGAGAAATTTATACGTTTTGCATGTCTGTGAACACTTTAGTGACCATTTTAGCAGGTTTAGCCATACTCACACCACAGAAAAGAAACTTTTTTTGTGAGGGGTACGTACTTTCAACAAGGCTATTTTTTTTCAACTATTTTATTTATACTAGAACTGCCTTTAGGTATTTAAAAGGAAGTCCATGTGAAAGATTCTATACATACACCTGTCAATTCAACACACCAAATAACAGTAATTCTCTAAAAAACACAAACTGGATATTAAGTGAGAGACACAAACTTACTCCACTCAAATGCTGGTATGTCCTTTTCCTTCCATTCCCTGAAGCAAAACTCCTGCCTGCCTCCCTAAGCTCCCTTAGAAAAGCTTCCCTTTTCATGACATGTTGTGTTCAAGAGTCTTAAACATTAATTAAGCCTAACAGTCTTCAGAGATGTTAGCACATCTATAAAAAGGTTTCTGAATCGAGTGGCTACTGAAGGAACTGGCAGCTGATCAAATTTTCAAGAGCTATGCTCCCTGCTTTATGAATAAGTCAAGGAATTACCAGGCTTTTAAACTCTCCAGCACTATTTTAGGTCTTGGTGCCTCCTGTACATATTAACAGATGTATTTTATGGATTCAGCGTCTAAGGCATAATGAACCAAAGGGGATACTAGTAGCAAAACTGCAAAAGAATCCAATGCTGTACCTTAGCCAGAAGATTATAATTGATTTTTTTTAATTTATATATTTAGCAAGTAACTAAAAGCTGACAAAGATAATTCTCTACTGTCTACACACTACAGTGTCTAAGTGATGAATGTTTTTCATCAGGGACAGCTTCTCAATTGCACGTGAGCTAGGAAGACCCATTATTTTATTCCGGTCAATTTTAAACACAGCTTTCTGAGATGCTTTACGAATGAAGTCAGTTTGCCTGCAGTCTGGGACACATTACCACTAATTAAAAGAATGAAAAATTCTAGCATTAACTAACAACTTCGTGATAGTTCAATATTTTACTGTATGGTCATGTCCACCCAAAATCCTAAAAGAGCTCAGGGGACTTAAGTCAACTGTACCAGGGTCACTACTGTACAGGAGCATCCAGTCACTCCTCCCATTAGAAGAGGATACTCTAGGCAGGAAGAATGGGTAAAAACTCCTTTCTGGGTCTTCCTAACTAATCTGTATGTAGTATAACTAAATCTACTACGACAAGAACAAAGGCCTTATAAGGATTACCAGAGCTACCATGAATTTTACACATACATCTTATAATTTTAAGCCAATTGCCTCCAAGGACAGAAACCCTTCAGGAGAAGCTGCACTGAATTCTTCCAATTAGCCCTTTTGTATCAACCAACCATACACTGTTGTGATTTTTCTCTTCCTAATATTGATAATACAGGGAAAAAAAAAAAATCAACACTTTTGGAGGTGTAAGTACAGGACAAAACCACCAACTATTTGTATACAAACAACAGAGCTGAATTTCAGCATCCTGTGATTTGGGGGGGGGGGGGGGTGTGTGTGGAATCCCACTGAAATAAAAAACCACAGAAGTTACATTGCAAACAAACACAGAAGCTTCAAACCACATGAAATTATGCTGCATGCAGACACTGTTGAAAAAAAACAACACAACTACATTTTTCCTTGGTCAGAACCAAGCTTTCTCAGAGAATATGAGAGAGTAGGAAGAGGTTACAGAGCAAACCTATACTGTGCTTAAACTCTCTATTAAACATACATGAAGCCAAACAGAGGAACTGCCTTCTGATCTTGTTCTGCTAAGGAAATGCAACGCAGCAGCGAGCTTCAGCTCCAGGCTTCCCCTTTTCCACAGCACAGCAGGGACGAAGCACCCCTCCCTGCTCCACTTACCGCAGCAATAATGGCCCAGGAACCGCCGATCGTGTCTAGCTTTGCAAAATCGGCTTCTTGTTACAAATGCAGCATTGCAGTTTTCCACTGAGAACTTGCTTGCTCACTCTACTGTAACTACAGGAAAAGCCCATTTCTGCAATCTAGAGGAGGCACCAGGCAGTAGTAGGAAAAGCACTTAAAGGACTTGCCCTTTTCCCATGAAAACCTCAAGTAACAATGTAATTCCGTCCTTCCTTAGATATTTCAGCCTGTGCCCAAGAAGATAAGGTACACACTGCTCATTTAGTGTTTTTAAACAAAAGAGCTGCCCTCCTAACAACATTGCACCCAATATCAATGACTGGGAAAGCCCAGCCAGTACTCTTCTGTTCACTTCCATATTAGCTACCAACACAAGGATGGGCAACCTTCCTAAACCTGACAAGACCCACATTAAAATATATTCCTAAGACATGGCAGGAAAACAAATACCACACATCCTGGACAACCAAGGGAGCAAATTCAGGGAATATTCCCCAGCCATGAGATGGTCACATGTCTCCAGCTTCTACTGCACAAAGGAGCTGGGTAAAGCACCACCAGAGCCCTGCACTGCCTGCTGTTCAGCTCTTTCCCACAGCTTTACATTTTACCCTCAGCCAGCCAACCTTCACTGAGCCGTGGAACAGGGCAAGCCTTACGGCTCTCTTGGATTTGAAAGTGGATCTGGACATGACAGCACTCCACTGACACTCCGGGACTTTTCTGGAGCACCTCGTGTGCCTCCAGGCAAGATCTCTCCCTGCATGGGAATCCAGACTTCCACACTGGAAGAAACAGGCACCAGCTTCTGAAGCACTAGGTTGGTTTTATTTGGACAATGCCGGAACAAGAACTGATTCTTAAGACGCTGGAAGCCAGAGCTCTGCACCTTGCAGGTTCACCTTGCAGGAGAGCCACTCCTTTAAATATCCTTCAAACAGCTTCTCTCTTCTACCATCGGAAGAGGCAGAATGAGAGAGGAGGGTGGAGGAGGAGAACAGGGGGGACCTGTGTTCCAGGGCAGGCATTCCCCTCATCTCCAGCCCCAGCAGCTCCTTGTCTCTTCAGTTCCTGGTTTGCAGAGAAGTGCCAGTTGCGGGTGGACATCCCTGCTGGGAAGACAGTCCATAACATCTTTAACTCCGTGCTCTTTGTGCTGCTGCACACCCTAACGTGACCACACTGAACACGAAGCTACACCATTAACACATTCTTCAGCCCTTCAGAAGCACTTAACTTGTGAGTCTGCTGGCAACTGCACAGCACTTGCAGACTCACTTCTCCTGTATCCAAGACTTGCAGCCACCCAGAAACTCCACAGCAGCACAAACCCATTGCCAGTGACACGATCTGTCTGATAAGGGACTCGTGCTTGAATTGCTTGTGAATGGCATATGGCTCAAGAGTCACTTTAACCCCTGGGGTTAAAGAGTTTAACCTAACCCTATCCCCTGGAGTTAAAAGATTTTTAAAAAAAAAAAAAAGAGAGAGAGATGAGGAAGGTATCTCAGACCTATTTGTGTACTAAAACTAGAGCCATTCCCTGGTGACAGCTGAGTGAAAATGAAATTTCAAAGTGGAAACACATTTTCACAGTAGTGTTAAAGATCAGAAATAGAAGAAAGCACCCTTTCTGAAGATTTCACTTAACTGTCCTCATTAAAAAGGGAGGAACAGTAGTCATGTGTAATCATTAAGGTCATCCAATATATTTTTTGAGTCCCCAGCACTCCTATTGACAAATGTGTTTACTGAGACTCCAGAAACCACCATAAACAGTTTGAGAGCATGTAGCATCTGCTACTTCTAAGGTGAGTCACGGTAGGAAATTCCCCTATATTTTCTAGGAACCAGTCAGCCAGTGATTGAAGCAGTGATCTGACTATGTATGAACCCACACAAATGAGAAGAAATAACTTCTATCAATAAAGGCACATTATATTTGACATACCGACTGCAAATTTCAAATAAAATTACCATTAGAAAAATTATTTTGGGAAAACATTCCCCAGTTTAATTTGAATGCAACATAATTTTTGTCAAGATACATTAAGGACAGAAGAGACTGGAAGAAACTGATTTAAAGAAACTGAATGAATTTAAGGACATTTTGAAGGAAGCAAGTAAATACACAACAAAACTTCAACACCCCACAGCACCTGCCTGCATTTTCAAGTGCTGCAGCATTAACTGTATCATCTCTGACCACATCTATTCCTCCCCAAACTTTAAATAATCTCAGCTCCTCGCCCCCAGCTTCTGTCTTATCTAAAACTATGAAGGATCAAACTCCCTCTCACCTTCTGATTTCTCTCCACTCCACAATACCACACTAGAAATGCCTCGTTTTCAACAGGCATACTGCTTGCCCTGTCCCCAGATGTCCCCTGTCACGGAGATAATTCGCATTTACTCTGCTGACAGCGAGATCCTTCACGCTGCAGAGACAGTTCATTCTGTTCCTCCCCTCAGGTGCTTGACAGTCCACAAAAACCTCTCAGAGGATACATCCACAGCAGCAGCACCCCCTAGAAAAGCACCCCATGTTCACCTCTCTTACCTTCCAAACAGTCTGCTACACCTTCTACAAAAGGGACGGACTGCGATGTGCAAAATCTAAATTTACCCGGGTTCTTGGTTTGAGGTTGGTCAGTCGGAACAACAGGGATTTGAAAAATCAGGTCAAATTACTCGATGACCTTCTAATGAGGGAATGCAACTCCTCCAACAAGGTAGAACTAATTTTTACTTCAGTAGGTACCAAGGACATGAGTCTTTTGCTAGGAACATATTCAAGATCCAAGCCAAACTTTTATGAAGTTCTTTTACATTGTTTTGACCAATTTCAACATTTTTACTCCACGGTCAACACAGCTGCGAGGAAACTGGCAGCATACAGGATTTCTATGAAGATTCATACAGTTTTGGTGCATTGGTTGTGAATTTCAAGCTATGATACATTTTTGTTCTTGACTTCTAATCTGACAGCAAGAGCTCAAACATTTGTGTGCAAGTGGCAAACCAATAACACTCCCAGATAAGCCCTCAGGCTCCTAGAGTTACTGAATAGTAGTAGTCTCACCTTCAGATAGTACAAGATGGCCTTCTTGAATTACCGGGACTCTTGATAAAAATCCAGTAGGACAAAAGAGAAATTCCACCTCACTTCTGAATACCTGTAAGTTACATCCTCATCTATCAATGGAGTGAACTTAAAAAAAAAAAATCCACCACAAAGCAGCAATACCCTACCCCATTAGGTTGAATTACTTGCAAAGACACTTGCTTACAGAAGACCACTAACAGGGAATAAGATTCAATATTTTCCACCATGAAAGTAACTGCAAAAAGACCTACAAGCCCTAGTATTTCAGTACAAAAAACTATTGCTATCCCATAAGAGGGCGTTTGGTCTTACTGAGAATTAACTCCTAGATTTCATACAGGCTCCCTGTACAACCATGGACCAGTCATTAGCTCTCTTTTAAAACAGGATACTTTCTGTGAAGTGAGAACTGCCACCCCCAGTTATTTGCAATATTTAGACTGAATAGGAATTTCTCTGAGCATGAACGCAAAATGTATTTCTACATAGCTTAGCTAAATGTGGCACTACATTTGAATAGTCTTTAATGCTCACGTAATATATTAGTGGTAGTATGTCAACAGGGACAAAGATAGCTACTAATACTTAGTCCTTGGCTTTTGACAAGTGCTTAATTAGCACAGCAGCATTGTAATGAGAAGCGTAAAAGCGAGTTCAAAGCAGCAAGTGGGAACTTTCACTCTCCATTATAAGAGTTGCTTATTCTGAAATCAGTGGTATAAGCAAGTCTTCTGTATGAGGTGATAAAGCTAACTAACTCCACACACAGTTTTCCCCAGCTCTTGTAGAACCCCTCGCCAGCATCAGACGTAGCCCAAGAAGATCTTCTTTCTCCCCTCAGCTGTTGAATTTTCTTTAAAAGATCCCCAATCAGGGGATTTTCAGATAGCACCAGATGTAAAGTAGCCCGAATTCTTTGCAAACATTTCCAACAAATTAAGGGTTTGTGCAGAAGTACCAGATCGCTACAGTTGGTAGCGACAAACTAAGGCACAGACCTGTACCGCAGCAATATATATCTGGATTTAGTTCCAAAGGAGAGTATATCAGCATTTCTTCTCTTTTCAGATGTCATGTGGCCTTTAACTGCAAAGCAGCATTCATTCAATCCCAAAGCAGAATCAAAAGATGTCAACACAATCATATTAATATACCCACTATCTTGTTTCTAGCTGCAATCAGTGCTACACAGATGAGATGAAGATACAGAAATCTGAATATTATAACAAAAAACTTATACATATGTAAATCCATTCAAATCCTCAATCTCTCCTGCTTAAAAAAAAACGCAAATCCAAATTCCCTGAAGCAACAGGAAAGTGCATTAGATGGGGAGGCCTATGCATACAATGGCAAAAATCTGCCCTAACATATTTTAAGGAAGAACGATTGAAAAACAAACAAACAAAATAATAAAAAAGCAACAACAAAACACCCCAGATTTGTGGACTAGATCTCAGATCCTGAAGGTAGCTGTTCCAGGAAAACTGCTCAGCAAAACGGCCATCACACATTTGTTGTGTTTAACCTTTCTAGCGTCGCTTGTATGCGTAAGAGTTCGTATCAGTACAAAAAGTATGTATCACGTAAGCACAATTATGCATATTATATAAAGTGTGCTTGCACCACTCTGCCTTATTTCCCCTTCTACAAAGAATAAAACTGTGGCTTCTAAGTAGCTTAACTGTTTGATGGAGAAGAGTAGACCGCTGCGGCTCCCCTCACTCACAAGAACTACGTGAACTCATTTTCCAGCAGCAAGAAGGTTTAAGACTCAGCAGTATCTCAACCAGTAGGGACCGCTGGGCACACGATGTCAGTCATCGCCGCAAGTTCCACCTGGAGAACATCTGCGGGATTCGTGCAGTGACCTGGTTGCCCCAGTTTAATTTTCAGCTGACAGCGCTCACAAAGCACAGCATCCCTGACGTGCCCTTACGGGATGCAGAAAGAGCTCGGCATTATACGGTTTTCAATACGGCATTGCGCACCCTAAGTCTAGGCTAAGTGACACCAGCAGGCGTTACGAATCTTATACTGCAGCTCCACATTCACCTAGTCTGCAGAAAGGGAGGACCCGAAGATTTTTACCTGTACTGGTACTGGATCAGTAAGTAGATTTAAACTGGCCTTTTCCGCAGAGCACGATTCAGCTACTCTACTAGACGCACGCAGAACACGTACAGGGTCAAAGTGCTTCTTAGGAAAACCCCTGAAGTTCATCTACATAAATTCTTCAATGTAAAGACCAACAAGTCTCAGCATTGCATCATTCATATCGCTGGTCAACAGCTGAATATGACCACTGGCATTTTAAAATAGTGTTTTAAAACACATTTCATGTACATTATTGCTATATGAGCGTTACTCCGAAAGACAGAACTTCCATGGCACGTTAAGAATAACACAGCAGGCAATCATCCCAGCTTGCTACGTGGGTATTTATTAACCAACCACTATACTGTAAATATGACCAGTGACATTTACGTCTGCAGAGTGCAAAATAGTTTCCAAACTTGTAACTGAAATGTCAGTGTCAAGCTTAAAAATTAATACATGATCTGAGTGGAGAAAGCCCCACCACTACACAAGAGCAGAACTATCAGAGTATTTTGTCACCAGAGATGGGCCAATACCCTAGAAGCACTAAGGGAAGTGCAAGCAGCAAAGCCATTTCACAGCTGAATGATTGAGACATTTAAACATTTATTTAATTTCTATCACCACGTTAATTTTACGGCCCTTTCAATCATGCATTCAAAACAAAGACTAAGGGAAAAAGAATCCGAGTACGCACCCTGAAGTGCAGCACTCCAAACACGGGCTCCGAGAGCATCCTAATCCTCCCATCCTATCACCCACCGCCAGAAGAGACGGGACTTACCGAGAGAGTGAGATAAATTAACAGTCAAAACAAACACAAAATGCCCTGTAAATCTCAAAGGGTAACCCAAGGCAAATGCTAAACAAACCTGGTAGATTTTAAAGGCTACACAGAAACCAAAGTGTCCTTCAAAAGGCTGTTCTATCTTCCAAGAACAGGGACAGACAGAGCACAAGCACTTTAAGGCCAAGGAACAAGCTGACCAGCACAAAAAGTGCATCGAATTAATCTGAAGCATATTTTTGGCAACCACTCAAAATATATCATAATTAAAATTAATTACGGGCCATCAGATGTTCTACTATTGTTCTTCTATTCTGAAGCTATTCAAACATACTCCACAGCAAAATTCTGGTTTTCCTTCTGGTATGCATTTGTCCTTGGAAGTTTGGGGGGTTTGGGATCTGGGTTTATGTCAGTCCCAACACAGAGAGCAGAGCTTCTCAGCTACCTGCTCTAGGCTACACTCCTCAGCAGAGAAATTTGGCAGCCTTACGTATGGGTTCAAGATTTCCATTTGAACCACCAGAAGTTTCTTGATTCAATTTAGTAAATGCATTATTTGGCATGTAATTTAGGAGGGAGGATAAAATTTTAAAGCCGCTTCTGAAAACAGCAGAATATGGCCAGATTACTATATAAAGATTCTGGAAAAGCTACAAGGACTTTAGCTACTCTTACATACACTTCTGCCTCTATTGGCCTGGAAATGCCTCTCAGCCTCGTACTTCCGTCCAGAGCTGGTTTATGCAACCAGTAATTGAAAGCATTCACCATCAGGTCTTTCTTCTTTAGTATCGGAAACTGTAGATTTCATCGCAGCTTCTTAAGCAGAAAATGCGAAAGCGCCACCGCAAAGATATTTGTAAAGGTAGAGAGAGCCTAACATGAGCTTGGTGAACGAACTGGTCTTTGGGGAAAGAAAGAGACAGCGAGAACTGCAGATCCTTCAAGATCAACATGAAGGGAGACATTTTGGTAATAGAGGAAAAACTGATATCTAGGATACACCTGTTCTGCTGACAGAGGAAACGCTGCTCTAGATTAGAAGTCTTCAGACTTTCACAGCCAAACTGAGTCAGCATGAGACAGTTTAAAGCAGTAAAAAATAATTTCAAAACACATTATTTAAGAGTAAATGAGGACCGAAACTATATGCCCTGGTACCCCAATATGGCAGCATTTCTCTGTCATCTCAGTGCCACACCGTTCATTAAAAGCTACCATGAGCCATATCTACCTCTGCTCTTTCACTCACAAGTCATAGCAGGGTACCTTCCCCGGCACACAGAAAGCTTTTCATCGTTTCTGGTTTTAAGAGCTGTTGTGACAGGTCAGCAGATACGGACCGTACTTAAACTCCAAACACGGGTTACTAGGTTTCCCGAAACGAGGTGGTTTAACAGCTATCCTCACAAAGGGCAGCAACACAATTTCTGCAGCTGGCAGTCTAACTAAAGCCCAGGAGGCAACTCGGGATCCCCAGGCTCTCTCTTGTCACCAGAGGCTGAAGGACACTACCTGGAGCAGAAAGAGCACGTGTGTACTACTGCTGCTTGCGTGGTACTTACCATGGCAGGCAGTGGGCTTCCACCTATGAAAAACTTCCCCAATTTTCTTTAAGAAAGCCTGGGATAAACACTATTAGTGCTGCAGCAAATACACATGGCTATGCACTCGACTTTGGCATTGCTGAGTTTTGGTAGCCTTTAATATGGCATCTAATATGGGGAGGGAAGAGGCAGGGAGCCAGGAAAACACTGCTGTATGTGTTTAGAAAACTTGTTATTTTTAACAGTGCATTTTAAGATCGGCAACCCTGAAGCAAACTGGGTAGAACATTTTCTTCCATTGGTGTTCTGACAGCACACCAAGAGCTTTCAGAAGGTGGGTATTTTAGGCCAGCGCAGCACAACAGACTGATCCCAGGAAGGAAAGCTCACCCACCGTGGCAAAAATCAACATAGGAAGGGTAAGTTTATTCAGCCATTATGCTGAAGAGCTTAAAATGGAAACGTTCTATATGTCTCTCTGCAGGCCAGGATGAACAACTGAACAAAAATTAATCACTACTACAGCAAGCGACTGGAAAACACACCGACGGAAACTGATGGTATCTTTTGCCTCTCTCTCCTACCCATGAAAAAGTCCTTATGACCACATTGTTGCATGCTTTTGCAAGGAGGGAGCAAAATCAGACCCACTATTTTTACTTTTTTTTTTTTCCCCTTTAATTAAGCTTTTGTGTTTCTCCGGCTACAGAGGCTGATCTATAAGGTCTCGCCTTCCCTTACTATGCTTATCCCTACTATGCTTATATTCTTAGCTATGGATGCACAACCGCAAAAATCAACAGCAGCTAGAGATGCTTGTGAAATGCATCACACCCAGTCCTGCAGCTTTGGAGGCTTAAAAAGACTTAAAGGTTTAATGAATAAAATTAGGGTGAAGAAGTCATCTATGTTTAGTGCATTGTGGTATGAAAAAATTCTTCAAAACGGTAACGGACAGCTTCATTTACCAAACATTCTGAAGAACAAAAGAAAAAAAGAAAAAGATTCACATTCACAATGACATAGTTAGAAGCTAAAAATAACTGGCCAGCTGCAATTCCCACCTTATGCAGCTAGGCAGAAGTGCTTCATTCTCCCCCACCCCAAGTGCACACACACTCACTTCCTTCTTCATTGCAACACCAGAAGCTGAACTTGATGCTAACCAGCCACAAAGTCCTGCCCAGAATTTAAAGTCACGCCCCAGTAATTACATAAAATAAGCTCTTAGTAAAAGTGGTTACCAAAAAAAAAAAAAAATCAATTTACTTCAATTTTGTTTTTAATTCAAAAATATTTTGACTTGCTGTAAAATAGAAAAGCAATTTTCATTTCTGAGGTTTGCTCCCTCCACCCAAATGTCTCATTTCTTTTTAAACTCACTGTAGCACATAAGCACGTTCATTTATCTTGCCGCTATGCCAATACAGGGATCAAAACCCCCTGAACATGCAACCTTTTAAGGACAACATACCATTTTAGGTGTATTTGATCTTCACTTCTTGTACATAAAACATAAGGGAGGATAGCAATAGTGGGTGAGGGAGAAAAAACAAAGGAAACCTAGGATAATGTAAAATTAACACTCCCTTGCGCAGATGGTCCTAGGCACCAGAGTGATATAAAAAAGCACCAAAGTCCCTCCAAGATCTTTGCAAGCTTCCAGTGAAAAGGCAACGTGTTCTTCTCTGACCTGCCCTCTCTAACAAAGAGGCAGCACACACAAATTCATGAACAGAAAAACCCCTCTACATCACATACAGTTTTTTCCCCCTGACAGAATAAATCACATGACAGTTATTAAAAAAAAAAATATATATATATAGTGCCCTACTGGTACCCTGACAGTAAAAAGACCAATTAAAAACCCATTTAGACCAGGAGATGGCTCCAGGACATAGAGCTCATAGTAACCCACCTCCAGAGGGCACAGCAGTCTGGGCAGGGTGTGCCACATACCCAAACTGTAACCAAAACCTTCCCTATTGCATGTAAACGCAGCTCCCCGGCCACCAGTTAACCACCAAAGTGCAAAAGACGGGTTTTAAATACCCTGTTTTTTAAAGAACAAAACAAACCAACCACCAAAACTCCTCCTAGTTGCTTGGACTGGAAGGACGGGCATCCGTTTCATTAAGTCAGTCCGAGCTTTGCAAGTTTTCATAAATCAATCCTCAGCTGGGGGAGGTAGATTTCGCCCTACATCCCCCTTCTACTAATAGTAGTAGCAAGCACTTGTGGTTCTGCGACGTTCGCAGTCAGCACTAGGCAGTTCCTTCTGCCAGGCACCCAAGATGAGAGCGATAACTCTTCACGTACACAATCTTACCATCTCCTACACAGCTTTCGAGCTGCAGGAATACAAAAGCACAGGCTACAGGAGTTTCATCCAGGCGCTCAGCGTTCGGCTGAACTTTGCAAGAGTTCTTAATTTATGAATGATGACACAAATAAAGCTGTCCGTTTTGTTTAAGGCAAACCGGGAAGACAAGAGATCATAAATACGAAGGTTCTTTGACTTCCTCTGTATACACCCTTGAGACTCTACCCACAACTTCACTGACAGCAGCTGCAAATGCTCTTTGGATGGGGAGGCCCCGCCACCAGAAGCCAAAACATCTCAGTTGAAGAACATTTAAGTCTTTACACATTCACCACAAATTCTCTGGATGGCTTTGGAAACCAGGTGGGCTTAGCGATGCTCAGAAAGATTTCTTTTGTGCTGTAGGGCTTACCTAAAGATCTTCTTAAAGAAGAAAGCAAACCAACAGAAGCCATCCTTCACTTGTATTAATGAAACAAACAGTCTATTTGAGGAAATTTAATACGCATTGGTGCTTCTTTTCTAATTTTAGGTTCTTGGTTATATACTGCAAGTAATTCTCACACTTCAAGAACAAATAGGAATTTATATTAAGAAATAACTTTTCACCTTCACATGATTCCAGGTGCCAGGACCTTACAATTTAAAAAGCCACCGTATACCTGAAGTATGAAATAAAACTTCGCGTTTGGCAATACCTGTTTGCTTACGTGTCATCATCTTCTAGTCACTATTCTCAGTGCCTATGAGACAAGCATTCTGCTTGGGGTTTTCACCCGCTCCTTAAGGCAGGGATATTTTTCCGTGTAGGATGTGGGCAATTAACACACAGCAAAATATGTCAGCTTTTAAAAAAAGCCTTTCCTTGTTTCTATTATATATCTAAACACAAACCCCTTTTAAAAAAAAAAGAGAGAAAGAGAAAGGAGGTGGGTGCAAGTAATATAAAGCACCAAACTTGGGTTTCCTCAAAAAGCTTCTGAAAACAAGGTAAAATACAGTGAAAGGAGGGTGTGTTAATTTTGATTCAAGTCTTCCCCTGCAGTTCGCAGCCCAAGACAACACAAATGCTGCTAGAACCAGCTAACGCACAAGAACCGGAAAGTGAAACTTGCTGATTTACTCATTCAAACTCAGCAGCGGTATGAGGGGTTTTTGTTTGGTGGGTTTTTTTTTTTTTTTTTTTTTTAAAGAAAGGTAACTCGGTACAATTTAGCAGTACTGCCCCTGCTTCCCTAGGGGCAAGTGTCTGCCTTCCAGCCCCATCCTCATTCCCCATCTGTCCATTCCTATCCCTGGACCACTGACTTTGCCACACATGGTTATTTTGCAGCTGCATCAGTTTCCTCATCTGTATCACACTCCGGCAGCACAAAGGTTTGTGCCAACACAACTCAGTGGGAGAAAGAAGAGGCTTGAGTAAGAGCTGGTTTTACTTCAGCAGTAACATCAGCTTAATATTCATGTTAATTTACAGACTCATAATTTAAAATTCACAATCAATCAATTCCATGCTCCCAAGCCCCTGATCCCTACCTCCTCAAGCCCTGTGTTTCAATAGGAATCTGAGTTTGTTTTTTCAAAATGCCACTGCATCTTTTCTAACAAGGCATAAAAACCAGCTGCCAACAGTTCCTAGGAAAGACTTTTCATCCTGGGACTAGTTTTAGTAAGATTTATACCTCTCTTTCATCAGTCCTACATGACTGCTGCCAATGTAGTAATCAGAAGATTTGTTAATAAGGATAATAGGGTGAAATTCAACTTCTTCGAATTGAAAATATTTGAAGTCACCATCAGGTGTGATGACTAGTTAGAAATCAGAGAACTAAGTCAAAAGCAGTAACTGAGTTTGTCTTTTCTTTCAGTCAATACATTTCAAATCTGTCAAGACACAGAAAACAGCTTACATAATCACCAAGAGATGATACTCCAAAGACAAATAAAACTGTCTGGATTTAAACCTTCAGTCGTCAAGGCTGTATCTTGACTTTCAAGTACGTGAGTGTGGCACTGCTGAATTTTAAGAAAGTTCTTAAAGTTCAATAAGATACCATTGCTAATGACTGACAAGATTATTCAGTTCTGGAAAAAAACATGATACCTAGTCTTTCCTAAAATGGGTTTTCTTGTTTTCTTGCATAGTTGCTTATTATAATGCTGGCCAGAAGGGATAAAATTCTGACAGATGTTTTAAACATACTATCAAATGAATTTTAAAAAACTACAACATGAGCATTCACATGAAAGTTTCACCTGAGCTTGGAGATCAACAAATCTTAAGATGTTTTAAATATTTTAATACTAAGTACTAAAATTTCTGTTGCCTAATAACTTTTTAAATGTTTTGTTCAATTTACAAAGTGACAACACGGCAGGTTAAAAGAGTCAGGCAGATACTGTATGTTCAGCTGATTTTTCCTCTGTGTTTCTTTCCGCAAGAAGGTGCTAAGGGCTCACTGGTGGCAGAATATGTAGTCATCACGATGTTAAACTGCCGAAATTCACTTAGGCTACGGCATGACCTGCATGCAAAACCAGCCGTGAAATAGAAATGAAGCGCTCAAGGCGGACTCAAACGTTAATGCATATGCTCTGGTTCTACTCCAGACCACTGCAGTGCTCCAGTATTGCAGCAGCCTGTATCTACCCAGGGTAATTGAAGGTGAAGCCAGGAACGGCTACTATCATAGCTTCAGCTATTAAGACTCCTTAATGAATGGTCTAACAATAACCCAGGCTTAACCAGTTCTCTCATTGCGAGGGCTTTGACCATAATAAGCCGCTTGAACATTCCTATAGTGTTTTCCAAAGATCTCACAGCACGAGGCTACTAACTGTGCTCTCATAGCCTTCTGAGGCAGGTATTAGTCAACCTTTTTTTTTTTCCTTCATTTAAATACAGATAAAAAAACTGAAGCAGAAAGCTAGCAAACGACTTCCCTGTGGATACGCAGCTGACTAGTGGCATACAGAATCCAGATCTTCCAGATTCCAGCCCTGTCATCATCCAAAAGGCCATCATTATGAAGAAAGAAATTAGTCTGGTCTTATAAATAGCATTTGAATATAAGCCTTCCTGAAATATTTGCAAGGAGTTGACCTTAAACACCAGCAGAGCTGCACTGGTAGCCTGGGGCTCCAGCCACCAGTTTGCATGTCAGTAGACCAGGGTTCTTGTCCCTCTGCCTCTCTGAATGTCTCCTGAGCCTGGACACTATACAAACGGTGTAACAGATCAGACCACAATTTCATTTGACCACCTCTGGCTGGTTTGGGCTCAGCATATCAAGAAACAGTAAGACTGCTCAAAAATATAAACAGCATTGTTCTAAAATACTCAGGTAGCCAGAAAATTAACAACAAGCCTTAGTCAGCAACTTTCTGCTACTTTATTCTAAGGCGCTTAAATGATCATGGTCAGACTGGCAGAAATCTCACCAAAACATACAGCTGGAAATCTGAAACATAGAAAAGATCCCACACACACTTGAAATCTGGAGCACTTGTCCAAGCTAATATTCACTCAACCTTTAGGATTTTAACTGCTCCTATTGTATATCACACATTTACTTGTAATTTCTGCAGCTCTCAAATGCTTGAGTTAGGTATATTTTGATTTATGTCAAGCTCATATGGTGCGACAAAGAACAAGGTCTTTTTCTGGATTACAGCTTCCAACACCTGCAGCACGTCTAATTCCTAGACTACATTTTCTGCAGCAAAATACTAAGCCCAATACTGGTTCTATACCAAAAATCCTCTAACGTCTGCTTCTGTAAGAGTGTAACTTCATTTGAAATTATGTACCTTTTGGTAAAGCAACCCTAAAATACAAAGTGGAAACTTACAAAAGCAGAGTTAAAGTAAAGTAAAAATAAGGCTTTGTGTAGTAAAAAAGTCATTCCAGTAGTTACTCATTTATTCTAGTTTTAGATACCTGCATTACTACCTCCTGCCCACATGGGCCATCAAGTGCTGAACACAATCTTTACAACCGTAACGGGAGCTTTTCCTCTATGGGAAGAGCTGAAAATGGAAAGCTTGTTATCTTCCGTGGGGATCCTCCACAGAGGAAAGACACCATGCAGAAACGTACACAAGCAATTTTGAGAAACAACTGCCCGAGCGGAACGACAAGTTGGAAAGTTTTAGTTCTGTTCCTCACTTTAGGAGCAAGATATGGTTACAGGCAGGAGAGCCATAAAATCCTGCTATTTTTGGCTGTCTGCTTCCCAAACGAACGTAAGGCTCCTGAAAACATGAGCCTCTAACGCTTCAGCTAAAGGCTCACGTCTCTTAATGTAAAAGTAGCAGCAGAGTGAAAAGTCACTGCATTCTCCACAGGATGACAAAACTCACTGCATTAGTATGCATTAAAGCACCGCCTGACTGTGGCGAAGCGGATGAGACCTGACTCTTAACAGAGACTGTTTCCATCCCAGCTCACATTTAGGTCTCAATTATCTTATCTGCTCTGCCACTCGCATACTTTGCAGATAAGAAATGTTTTTCCTCTCTTTTGAAAGAAGCTTAGAGTTAAAACTGAAACCACAACCGATGTTATGACTAAAAATATTCTAAATTAAAATTAATTTGAGGCTAACACTTTTTAAAAAAATATTCTACCTACAGGTTAAAACTGGGAACTAGAGTTAATCGACATGCTATAGAAGTTTTAACAACAGTAGTATGTTCTGCAAGTGGAAAGGGAGTATTTTCTTGACTTCAGTTCATCCACATGGTTTAGGGCAATGATCAGTTCATCTGAAGTTGAGAAACTGCTTAAGAGTTGGGAGGGGGAAAAAAAGCCTGTTTTCCTTTTCCAATCTATGACTAAGAATGAGGCAAGCGAAGGGAGGATCTAAGATTCTGAAGGCGATGGCAACAAGAGGTCATTAGTTAATTCCCTCAACGATAGATACTACTTCCTTTTATTAAATAACATCAGCTTTTAATGATGGCAAATATTTTTTTTTGTCTTCTTAAGGATACAGAATACTTAGGCTTTACCTGAACCAGTCAAAATAAGCAGAAAGAAATACACAAGCAACCCTTAACTGAAAGGCAGATTGTCATAAACCAAGTAAAAAGTAAATAAGACTCACCTAATTTTTTTGCATAAAACTTAGAAATTTGAGAGCATATATATTCTTTCTTACAGATGTTATGTTCCTTTGGCCTAATAAAAGCAGTGCCAAATTTGGCATAAAGACTGTTTTAAACAGTACTGTAACATTTACAGATAAATTAGGGTCAAGTTTTTCATTAGAAGAAAAGACAAATGCAAACACCATCTTAAGGTTTAAATGCAGGTTCCTGCTTATTGCTTAAATAATTTTTGAAAAAGCTTAATCAATGTACTCTTACGACCAACTATTTATGATCTATATTACTACAGCACCTGTGAGCTCCAGTTACCCTGCAGTAAGACCTACAAAGCCGCAGCAGACGTGATGCCTTCTCCGAAGAGATTATAGTCATCTAAAGATGAACAGTTAAGAAATGCAGGAGAGAACAAGGAAATACACAACTGGAATGTATGTTCTCTGTAACTGCACTTTAGTACACTTTCCCTTGTGCACTGGAAGGATCAAGGTGTACATTTTCTTCCTCTGCCCACCTCACCAAAAAAACCCCTCCAGAAGTCATGTAAAGACAAAAAAAACCAAAAAACAAACCCAAAACACAGAAGGGAGATGTTTTGGCTAGTACAACTGGAAGAAAACGATATATTCACACATGTATCTTGTTAATATGTTAATATTAATACCTCTACTTCCCATATAAGACACAAAAGATTTCAGTTTTTAAGTTGTCATGTCCCGAAGAGGAGAATGAACCATAAGAAAATAAACATCCCTCTGGATGGCTAAAAGGCTTGGTGAACTGTCAAGGCAGAGTTGCTGAGGCAATACATTCAAAGCTGTTTCAGACAGTCTTTAAAAAAAAACACCACAAAAAACTCATCTCCTTCAATAGAACATCCAGTGGGTTCATACATTCAAGCCAGTGCAATGGGTGCACACAGCGTTTGGAAGAATGCTGTTTTCATTTAAAGGAGTTCTTTGAAAATTTACCACTACGACACAGTAGCGCATCCAACGCAAATCAGCAGCCAGAGCTGTTTACAAAGCTTCCTGCTCAGTGTTAGACTAAAAATCCAAACTCTTTTTGCTGTGTAATAAACCAGTGCTCTGCATTTAACAATTTTCAGTGGTACCACATGCTACGTAGTCCCATATGTTCCATTACAAGGAAGAAAAACATCACCTCAACATGAATCATCAGTGACTACATTCTTGTAAATCTGGCTTAAACACTCACAACGTTCAAGGGCAACCCTAAATAAATCTGCTCAGTTTTAGGCCAGATTCTGTGCGACAGAATCACAGATCACTTATTTAAAATTAAGGAAAAAAAAAAAAGAGAGTTTTAATGTAGGAAATGAGCACACTATTTGCATCTCTCCAGAAGCAGACTCACTATGCACAAAATTTGGCATACTTTCATCAATTCCAATCTAGTGAAGACATCCTGCTCATAAAATGATGACACTATCCGGTAGTCGTAACACCTTTCATTCTAAACTGCCTAACGTATGTGAAAATATGTACGCTACATACAAGATTCATTCCTCTCGGTGCTGAAAAGCAGTTACTCTGGAACATGGCATCAGCCAGGTTCTGCATCACAGTAATTCTGGAGAGTAGTTAGCAAGAAAAGTAAAAAACCAGAACAAACCCATGTATGTGTTTTAGGCTACAGGGAAATTCAGTAAGCAGCGTATAGTTTCCTAGACGGGAGTTTATCCAGGGCTTTGGGGTTAACATTTCCACTCTTCAAGTGACAATTTCTCAGGTGAAATACAAAGAGCTTTCCCTCTCTTCCCAAAGACAGCGCAACCCGCAGCACAAAAGCCGCTCGTATCGAAGCAAAGTCATGAAGGCTTGAGAACATGGCACACCAAAGGTCACCGTCTGCCCTTCTTCTGAGGAACTACCTGGTCTCTCAGGTAACCCAGCACCAAAATTAACAGTGACAGCAGAAGGGGGTGCAAACTGGGGGGAATTCACTAGCCCAAAACTTTAAAGGCAACCTGATGAAGATTAGTTCATCTGAATGAGCTATGTTCTCTAGTTTTGCCCAGTTGAGCCCCACGATCCAACCGTGCCTAATTATACTAATATTCAGAAAGATAGACTGCAATTAATATGTCGAACAAACTGTGAGAATGTCCTTATTTGAAAGTCTTTCGTAGCTAAGTAGGAAGGCACGCAACTGCGCGTTCCCACATAACTATTGGTTTCATTAAATTAGAAATAAACCAGAGTCCATTTTGACCTAATATTCAGGGTGGGGAAAAAATAGTAATTACATCAACATCAAGCTATTACCTGTTCAAGGGCATAAGTGCTTACTTCATTAACAACTGAGACAAACTTGTTTTGTAAGCTCCCTATATTAAATTTGAAATTTCCCTACCCTTACAAATTAAACTAACAATTTCTTACACAAAGGGAAAGTCCAGTAAGACAAACACAAGGATGAGTATATAAACAAGAAAACTTCCAAACTGCCCAAATTAAATGCATTCTTTGCCATCCTCAATAAGCAGCAGCTTACCCAAGCCACCTAGACAACCTAGTTTCAACAATTTCTTTGAATTCACTTAATTTATTTTTTAAAAAAAAAGTACTCCAGGTTTCTTCAATCTGAGAGCAAAACCTACTGACTTTTACAGACATTTCTTTTTCACATTTCTAACAGGAAGTAAAAATTAAATACCCAGGATATAGTTCTACAGAATAAGAACAACATGTCACAATAGAAGCATTGCTCTTTAATGCTGTGAAGTAGGGCTTTATAAAGATTCAATAGAAGCTGCCACAGTATCATAAGTGACTAGGAGGGCACTCGGATTTTCAACATCCTTCAGTAGCTCAGAAGATGGATGACCACACCCAATTAATGTACTTTAATTTCTATTTCAACTTTCCTCCTCATTAATTAGGAACTGAGGTTCACATAGATTACAGTTCCTGGCATGCAATACCTATGACGATTTTAAGTGGTGCACACTATACGATCACACTTCGTGTGCTGCAATACAGCCAGCAGATCAAAACGAAAAGTCAGAACGTGTGCTACCTACGTAAAAATAGGAAGAAAAATTTCCTTCTTTCTACCCAAAACACCTAAGGATCCCAGATTTATCAGATCAATACTTCCTAAAATATGTTTCACTCTATAAATTAAAACAAACCTACCACAGTGATTTCAGAGAGCAGTAACAAGACAGTGTCAGGAAAATTCACTGACCTACCCTTGAAAGAGCTAACGAACAAGCAGGCGCAATGCAATTGCATAACGTTTATTACACAGCACTAAGCCAAAGGCAATCAAATCATTCTGGTTTAATCAATGGTCTTCAAATAAGGAAGTGGTTTGAAAATAGCAAGCATAAAACATTTTTTGGGGTTTACTGCTTAGACTTTTTTTTCTGTTGTGTAAAAGCATATCTATTAAAAAAAGATAAGCATGTGTTGAAATACAATTAAAATCTACTTCTTGAGTATCTTTGATACCAAAAACTGCACTTTTATTCAAACTCAGTGTGCTGTGACTGAACCATGAAGAGGTTCTGTTAAAAGAATCTGAACTCTGTTTTAAAACAAAAGGTCTGTTTTCTGTTTAAAAACATTAACCTTAAACACTACTTTTTTTCCCTGTAAAATCAACAAATAAATAAAATGGAAAGCGTTTCACTAACACCTCCTCCCCTGCCATTTCTCATAACGTGAACATTGCAGCATTTCACCAGGCTGCAGAACAACCTAGAACAAAAACCTGTAAATGGAGAAAAGAACTAGTCCTGTGGTCCTGGTCCAAACTCGCTGACCTCACCCACCGTGCGCACACTTCACTGGCACTGCTACCCCTCTCCTCCCCAGCCACAGCGTTTCCAGAACAGCCTCTGTCAGCCCAGCAAACTCCAGGCTAGCTACACACAAACAGGGTTTTCTCTTACAGACAAGACAGGTGATTAGTCAGAAAGGATAGAGCCCAGTTTTGCTGAAAGACCATCCCATCCTGCAACACATTACGAAAAATAAATTTAACAGCAAAAGCCTGCTGATACAAGATCCATATTTAGAATGCAGGGAAGTAGAAATAGCTTATCTTTAAAAGTTTTGACTTGCAAGGAACCTTTTTAAGGGATAATGAATGTAACAAAGCAAAAGGGAAGTACATACAGAGAATGGCTGTAACACACATACAGAAGAATCAGGTTTGCAATCTGAAAACCCTCATATTGGGAAGGGAAGATGGAAACAACCTAGCTGAAGTTTTCCTCACATCAGATGCCAGAGTAAGTTACATGATGAGTTATATGACGAGTTATAGGGTAAATAAGAAATCTTGATTTGACAAAACCTGAAAAAACTATACATTAATGCAGATATGAACAATTTGCAGCCTCACTGTGAGTGTATCAAAGAATTAAGTTGTCCGGTATTTGTAGGAATTTCAATGTTAAAAGAGAGTTTGTGAACAGGTATTTACATTTAAAACACTCCCTATATTATTACATTACTCCCTCAGAACTCGGAATTAGCTAGCTACCAGAAGTAACACAGTTTTAAAGACAGAGAGAGCAACAAGCATGGTGTATTATTTCTCTCCACGAACAATCCATTATCAATGTAGAAATACCAACACACTTACTCTAATCAACCTAGTACAAGAGACATTAAACTAATGACCACTAGCAAAATAAGCTACATCACTCCAAGCATTGTAGCACTCTTAACACTTGTTGAAAATATGTAAGCAGACCTTGGAGAACAGATTGGAGCCCACTTACCCTCACCCAAACATCAGCACCATAAAACTGCGGGCAACAGTGTCATACCCCCGCTGCGCTCTTACCCAGTTAACTTTTAATCGCATTGTGTACTACGGAAAAGCTTCCGCAGGAGAGGCAAGGAGCATCCCCCATCGATCCATAACCCTGACCTGTTTTCACCCTCTTAATTAGATTGCTGTCCCGAAAGGTGGGCAATGCGAATTGAAATCCTCTTGGACAGAAAGTGGAACTGAGCACAGCTCTCCCACAGCCTGGGTAAGTCCTCCTGTGAGGAAGCTTCTGCACAGCAGGGAGGCCATACCAGCACCACCTGTTTTGCTGTTTTTAAACAAACATGGCAGCTGCCACTAGACTGTGTGCTGAGCCCGAGCACTCCACACACCTAGAGCTCAGTGTTCAGCTGCTGGAGCACAGCCCTGAGGAGAACACCCTGTCTGCGGCCAGCAAAACTGGCACTGAGCTGCTCAATTCTGCCCAGGCTGAGTAAGTGACTGGGTAAAACCTGGATGCTACCAGAGCTACTAAATTTTAGAATTATCACAGTTATAGAGATTTAATTCTGCCTATGTTCCTGGCGGTGGCGGGGAAGACACGAAGAGATAAATATATACACACACACCAAAATTCTAAGGGCATAGTACTTGCCTAGTGTCCTCCTCCTTTCTCCTTCCCACACAAATATGAGTACTGCTAGATGACATTCAGCACCTACAGTAAATCATTTATTGATGTCATTAAAAGGAGAGATACATCTGCTAAAATCAGACCTACGTAATTACTTCCAACTCACTTTAGAGAAAGCTGATGATAACTAAGCTCCTCTTTTCTCTAGAAGTTCACTAGACTGAGGCCGTTCAAATTACTTGCTCACGAACAGATCTGAGGAGCAACCTTTACGGACGAACGCCGTTTATCTGAGCTGGCTTGCAGGTGAAGGAAACGCAGTCGCTTTCCCTCCTCTCTTCCCGTCTACTTTCCCACCGAGGCATTTCCCCGTCCACACCGATCGCTGATGCGCTGTGGCTGCTGCCCTGTAGCTAGAACTTCCCACAGAGCCCCTCCACCAGGGCCAGCAAACTCGGGGCAGCCCCACCGCGCAAGGGGCTGCGCGCCCCAAGTCCTACAAAAACCAGCACGAGCTGCAGGGAAGCTGCTCCCCCCATCCCGAAGAGCGCAGCGGGCCGGGGGGGCTCGCGTGCCCCCCAAGACCCCGTTACTCAAAGCCCGGGGGCAGCTACCCCAGCGCCGGAGGCGCCGCGGGTGAGCGGGCCCCGCCGCGGACGCGCCCCTGGGCAGCTTCGCCGTGAGGCGCCCCCGGGACGCCCGGCACCCCCCGGTCCGGCAGCGAGCGCCCCGCGCCGCCGGGACAAGGAGAAAGTGCTTTTTGAGCCCCCAAAACCGCTGCTGACCCCGGCGGGACCCGCCTGTCAGAGGCGAAGCCGCCGGTGCCCGCGGCCGCCTCGCCTCACGGCCGCGGCTCCCACCCCCGCGCCTCACCTGGTGCCGGCCGGCGGCAGCGGGTCACGTCCGCGACGCCCGGGAGGGAGGCGAGAGGAGGGAAGGAGGGTGTCCGCCGGCCCGTCCCCGTCCCCGCCGCTTCCTGCCACGGCCCCGCCGCCGCCCGAGGTGCGGCTCCCCCTGCCAGGCGCGGCCAATCGCGCGGCCGCTCGGCGATCGGCTCCACGGCCTGCCCGCCGCGGACGGGAGGGAGGGAAGAAGAGCGCATGCATCGGCGCTCGGCTACCCAGCCCGGCGGCTCAGGCCAGGCAGCAGAGCAGCGCCACCTCATCGATCGCGCCCCCTGAAACATCGACGCTCGATTCAGCCGCCTACGCTGTCCCACCGGGAGCGGAGGCACTGGGGCGTTCCGGGCCGGGGGCCGCTGTTAACGGCTGGGGCGGGGCCGCCCCTCAGAATCGGTGGGGCTTCTCGGCGCTTACGGTGGGCGGTGTTGGGCCCATAGCGGGCTCAGGTGTGCGAGGGGCCGGGTCGGGGCCTATAGCAGACTCAGGTGTGTGAGGAGGCGGTGTCGGGGCCCCGTAAAAGAGCAGCTCTGAGTCTTTAAGTACCCGCTGTCGGTGTTGGGGGAGCCTCAACAACAACTGTGTGGCCTGTGGTAGGTCGTGTCAGACAGGGGTTCCTAGTGACCAAAAAAAGAGGAGGTTTGGCTTAACAGTGGCATGCCTGAAGGAGGAAAGGCCTCAGAGGAGAAGGGGCTCTAGCAGTGGTCAAAGAGGTCTAGATTAGGAACGGTTCAAAGCAGAGGGACACAGTAAGGCGATAGAACATTGTTCCCTACAGCTTCCGAACATAGAGGCAAATGCTCCTTTATAGCTGTAAGAACTCCACAGGGTCTTATTCTTTGATAGCTTTTGGGTACTTCTCTGTTAAACAATACTGAAGGAGCAGAGCTTTATCTTCCGCCTTATGCAACCTCTTTCTACTAGCTTGTTTATGACAGCTGTTTTTTATCCTGGGCTTGCTTCTAGGACCATCATCATACAGCCCTTGAAACTTGAAAACCATGTGTTCCAGGCTCAGGGTGTTAGTATGCATTCTGTTCTTCAAAGGCCAAGGTACTACATTACAGGTTTTCTCATTTTAGTCATCTAATTCATACAATAAATTAGTTGCCATGATCTCTGCTTATAAGCTGAACTTTATAACCTTTCTGTCTCTTTCTTACAAGTGGAAAGAAAAACATAATGAGCATGACTTGTGTGTCAGGTACCCTGTGAATAGTTGATGCTGATACAGCAAGAGGCAGAGATTTTTCTTCAAACTGAATGAATGTATATAAAACAATAAATGAGTTGTAATGAGAAAAACAGCTTTGATGAAAACATGAGCCAAGAACTGACAGAGAAGTTTAGACTTTCCCTGATAGCTCTTTGGGGAATAGACAGTTAAGTTTCTGCATTTGTAAGGGAAACATGGCATTCCTTAAAGCTGAACCTCCTCCCTTGGGTTCCCACTGAATGCCTGAGAGATGACAGTAGAGGGTGTCTCCAGAAAGCTAATATTAAACATGAGGAATTAGTATGGAGGGAGCAAGAAGCAAGTGAGATTCCAGTTTTGACCACAGAATGAGCTAAAAAAATTTTGCATCAGCAGCTGTATGTAGCTTCTTACTCATTGGCTGCACACAGTTCCTTCTGTTCAAAGGGATCTTGTGTGCCCTCATATTAGTAAAGGCACCTGCCCTTTGTGTGATGTGTGAAAGACAGGCTGCTCCGAAGGAATAAATCAGCTTCAAACAAACAGAAAGTGCTGAGGCAGTGTAATGCAGCATAAACTCACCTTGGAAGGGCAGCCTAGGTTCAGACACACTCACAACTAGTTTGCTATTCACATCAGTATGAACCAGGCTTGCAGGGGAGCTGATGGCTTAAATATGCGGACAGATGGAAGAGATGCAGACGGGAAATGGGAAAGGGGGAAAATAATGTTTATAAAGCTTTAAGGAGGCTCTGGTTAGTTCTGAGAAAGGGCTTTCACCAGGCCCCTTTCTATTTTTAACTCTGGCGGTATGACTTTAGGAAAGTTATTTGAAAGATTCAAGCCAGGTGCAAGTCTTCATGGAGAGGACAAACCCATCGGTGCTGGGTGTAGTGTGGACACCCAGTCAGCTCACGTGATGTGGCAGCTGCCACCACACCCTTTCCTGTTTGCCCTGTGGCCACAGGCAGCCCTGACAGCCACTGCTGCCCTGAGTATGGAAACAGGGATAAGGCTTGTTTTCCAAGATGCTGGTAACCCCTAGCACCCGGCATTACTTGGCAACGGAGAGGTGGCGAGCAGCTCTGGAGTTGTATCTCCTATGTGCCAAGTCAAATGCAACATCAAGCTCTGGGAACTGCTCTTGGTGGTGTTGACTTTTAGCTGCGTCTCAGCCTCATCTCCTGCAAAACGTAATATTTACTTATGTAAAAAGGTATCGGGCATACTTTGCATGGGTGTTCCGAGTTAAAAATTGTCAGTCAGGGCAAACATCTTTGGGGTGAGCTACAGGACAGCAAAGTGCATATGCTGCACTATTACAATTCTTTTCAGAACAAGAATGACCTGGTGCTCCTCTCGGCTGCTGAATGCCTGGTTCAGCAAGTTTGAAAAAGTGCTGCAGTGTTTGTGAGTTCAGTCCTCTTTTAGGTAAAACCTATTTCCTTTCCCTTGGTGAGATGTTTAGTTTCTCAGTGAGTCAGCAAGTTGTACATTTGACAAATGTACCTCACAACTGTTAAGGTGAGCATTTAGTATGGCTCTGCAGGAGGCAGTGAGACTAATTAGTTCTTCCCAGGTGACTTAGAGTTGCAGAAAAGGGCTAAATGAGATATTTAGCCTGAACTATCAATGGGAGGCATTTTCCTATGGAGTGGGATCCTGTTTTTAATGGTGCCTGCAAGTGAATCTCACTGCAGGATCTGTATCTTGGTCCTTAATTTTGTAGCAGTGTCTAGTCAGGAGGATAACCTGTACCTGGCAGATGAGACACATCTATAACATAGCTTGTTCTATGAAAGCTGCTGTTTGCTGGCATGAAGCAGCTGGATGAATGTGAGATCACAGTACTGCAGTGGTGCTTTGCTGAGAGTATAGAGGAACAAGGAAATAATTTCTGTATTAAAAAAAATAAATTGTAAAGAGTAGTGGAAGTGTTGTAACGAGTCCATTCCCACCTGCTCCTTGCCCGGCGAGCAGCAGCACCACTGCCTGTCTGTGTTCTGCGAGACAAGCGTTTCATGGCAGATGGGGTCATCCTGGTGGCAAAAAGTGAGAATACGGTCTCTGGAGGTCCAGGCAAAGCCCCCTTTTCCCCCCATAAACCCCTTGAAGAGTAAAGCCTGGCAGAGAAAGCCCGCAGCACGCACAATACGCGATTTAAGCTTTGGGCCAGGCTGCTGGCGGGGCCGGGACGCGAACCCGTGTTCCCCGTGAGTCTCCACCCGCCAAGGACCCCTGTTAGGTACCCACCGCGTTCGCCGGGCGGAGGCGCTCCGGCAATTGTGGCGGTCTCCCGGAAGCGGAAGTGGTGGCGCGGGCCCTGGCGCCGTTGCTGAGCGCCGGGCGGAGGCGCGGGCCCGCGGCGGCGGCTGCGTCCCGTCGCTATGAGCGCGGCCGGGCTGGTGTCTGCCACGCCGCCGGCCCCTGCTCCGCCTGGGGCGCCCGCCACCGCCATGCCCCCCGGCCCCGAGTACTACGAGGAGGAGGAGCTGGAGAGCGCCGAGGAGGAGGACGGCGAGAGGAGCGCTCGGGCCCGCGACTCCGATGAGGGTTGGTTAGCGTGGCGGGCTGGGCCGGAGCAGGGTGGAGAGGGGCCGTGAGGGGCGTTGGTGGCCCGGGAGAGTGGGGACTGGGGCAGCAGGGAGAAGTGGGGGTGCCTGGAGTTCATGGGGTGCGGTGGGGGGGCCCTCACCGGCATGGCGGGTTTAAGAAGCGCACTGCTCCGGACAGGTGCGCAGGGGAGGTGGAGGAGAGTGTTCGGGGAAGAAAGGCTTGGGTCGGATTTGGTGCAGAAGTGGTCTGGAGCAGCAAGAAAACTTGGAGAAAACAAGGACCTGTTAGATTGCAAGGGTTTCCTGTGGAAGAGTAGAAAAGTGAAGCCGATGGTGGAACTGAAGTGGTTTCCCAGGCAAAGAAGAGGAAATGAGGGAAGGGGAGAGCACTGAGGAGGTGGGATTGAGTGTATGGGGCAACAGGGTAAAAGTAGTGGAGAAATTTGGTGTGTGGAACTTGGTTATATTTCTATGGTGTGAAGGGGCAAGGGGGAGGGAAGCAGTTAAGGTAGAAGAGAGTGTGGACAGAAGTAAGGGGGTGCAAGAGGAAAGAGGAGGTTTGTAGAAGGACCAGGAAGGCAGTGGAGAAGAGAAAATGGAAGTAAAACCCAGGGTATTCTGGCGTGTAGGATCCATAAAACAATATGTAAGGGAGATGAAGAATGACTCTTTGACAGTGTCTGTTGCTGTGTCAGCCAGAGTCCTCTGTCATGAATGAGGTGCCAGAGACAAACCTGTAGATCCTTACAGAGGATGGCAGCATACTGGTCAGTGTGGGGCTCACCATGGCTGCACACAAGTAAACTGAGTATGGAAGTCCTTCACGGTGACCTAGACATCTAAGTATTTTTTTTTCAGTTAAAACTTTTTGGTTCATCTTTGGTGCGTTGAATTTTAACTTAATACATGTGAGCTTAAAGAGTTTGTTCATAGCTTAAGAAAAATCTGAGAAAGATTTGATTTAAGGGACTGGTGTCCCATGTCCATATGTAGGTGATGTGGCTGTAGTTTAGGCTTTACAGCTGTATCCTGCCTACCACAGCTCTGGCCTGGAGACACTGACCCCGCCTTGGGGAGGAAGGGTAATAAATCCTTGGTTACCCAGGTCTTACAAATAGCAGCCTGAAAAGGCGTAGCAGAAAACTAGCAGTCCCGTATTGGTTTAACTGGTTTGTAGTTTATATTATCCATTCATAAAATTGGGGTTGTATTTATGGTAGTGCTGGTCTTTGTGATGTGTAAATGTTGAAGTACTGTGCCATGTGTAGCTGAGAAGTCAAGTTCAGATCACAGCAAGTAACTTTCTTACCTTTTAGCAAGGCCTTTGTGGTCAACCCTAACAGCATCTTGTCATAGCATTTTTGTTTTGGAGTGCAGAATCAGTTACAGCTGCTTCAGTCATTGTCTTCCATATAGTACATTATGTCATGGAAGAAACTATAGGAAGAAGTCTGTGAAATGTTTTTTAGAGTCTTTAGACTGTTTCTGTCTCACCTTTGTATATGTGAGTGTTAATGTAGAACCTGTTGTCTTAAACTGGAGAGAAATTACCAGAGTAGCTGATGTTGAAGCTGTTTAGACTTGATGTAAGCTCCCTTGCAAAACTACCAGAGGATTTCTGTAGGTTAACTTGCAGCTGCAGGAGAGAGGTGAGATGGTTCATTTCACTTCTGAATTCATTTCTCCAGAGGCCTATCTGGTTGTGTATTTGAGGTTAAATTGCCAGAGGTTTGGGGATTTTTTTATTTGTTTCTTTGTTTTTAAACAATTTATTACTTTGTTTTTTTAAATACTGCTTGAGTTTTAACAAGTCATACTTTACCTCCTTTAGACACTGAGGATGCCAGTGAAACGGACCTGGCAAAACATGAGGAAGAGGACTTTGTAGAAATGAAAGAACAGTAAGTAACCCATTGTAATAAAAATAAAATTAATGTTCTGTTTATTGGGGGGGGTGTTGCATAAAACTTTGCAATGTTCTGCGCCAAGATTGGGGGGTTTAAGTGCCTAGCCCAATGTAATAGCTAATGAGTCCATATACTTGTATTTCTTCTCTCATCAGCTAAATAATTGGTTTGGGTACATTGTAAAACCAGTGGGGTGTCAGGGTTTTTAGACAAAATGATAACCTTTCATTTGAATAATATCCTTTTAGTTGTTGTTTGTTTGTTTCCTGAGGTTCTTATGAAAATTTTTTAATTACATCTAAACATGTTGTAACCTAAACAGATGGTGAAATAAATGATGTATGTTTACTTTTCAAAGTAAACTTGCATGCTGTCTATCTTTTCAGGATGTATCAGGACAAACTGGCATCTCTTAAGAGGCAATTACAACAATTGCAGGAAGGTAAGCTTTGAAGGTGCTAGCTTTTTTCCTAAACAATTTTCAGCACTTTTCAAAGGTCATGGATGAGGGTTTTGAAAGATGTAAGCAGCATCCTTTACTGAATGTTGGCTCTCAGTCATGCTGCTGAGTGAAAAGTGTCAGCCACTTTCCATCCTTTTTCCCTCTAAACACCTATAGTTACGCTTCTGTGTACTAACACATTTCTTAAAAGGAGTAGTCTTTCTGAAAAAACAGGGAATGTGCTTATCAAAATAAGCAAACTAGAACTGTAGTTTTCTGATTCCAGATTTTAGTATTTGTGCTTCAAGTGGTGTATGGCTCCTTGAGAAAATTTAATACTTGGAAAAAATAAAATTCCAGTGGGAATCCATAATTTATTTCAACTAGGTACTCTTCAGGAATATCAAAAAAGAATGAAAAAGTTGGACCAGCAGTACAAAGAAAGGATACGAAATGCAGGTAAGCTGAATTTCTTTCTAAGATGCTGCATACAATTTAAATTAATGTTTTTTATAACAGCTGAAGAAAAATAATGGTAATTCTGTCCTTTAAAGAAAAGGAACTTTGTGGCGCAAACGGTTTTTCTGCTTCTAAGGGTATAGTGTAGGTTTTTTCAAGAGTGCCTGAAGCATGAGGGGAACTGTTGAGGTTTTTTGCCCACTTCATCATCATTGTTTACGGACCATTTACTAAACGCCAATAAAGAGTTTTAGTCTTCATTTGTGTGAAACAGTACAAGTAAAAAAATTGGTTTGCTTTTATCTGGCACTGTGCCGAACCTACAGTCTCCCACTTTGGCTCGTTCTTTCGTGCAACTTTTCTGAAATCTTCAGGTGCACCGTTTCTTTCAGTTTGCAGGAGTGGAAAGTTAGGACTACATGCTTTCCCAAAGATCTGTTTTGTGCCCTGGAACAAGGAATGCAGAGAGTTTGCTGCTGAAGCTATCACTCCGTACAGCTGTGGCATTGAGGGGCTGTCTGTACTTTGTGTCTGGTGCTCTGTTTCAGGAGCAAAGTTAATTTTTAAAGTGCCTAGCTTGCAGCCCTTCTGAGTAGCCTTTGTTGTGTTACTGCAGAGAAATGGCTTGGCAATCAGATCCTTTTGCTTGCCCTCCCTCTCTCTTTGTTCCCATTCCAGTAGGTTCTTATCTTGGATACTAAGCAGGGCATTTTATAGATGCAATTATGTGGAAATAGGAAATGTAGCTGCTTTTCCTTGAGAAAAGTTGGATGAATCTTGTAATGCCCAGGCCATTACTCTGGGAAATATGACAGAGAGGCAGTGGCAGTTGTGTGATGTCTAACGTACTCCGACCTTTTGAATAGTATAAATTGTACCTTTCTAAAAGTGCTTGGGATGCTAAAGGATTTGCTTGAGGAATTGTAAGTGAATTGAACTAATTCTTGTTAACAGGAATCTGTCTTCTGAGATGAATTTCCTGTATGTTAGAGCTGCATTCCAGTAATATAGGCTGCTTTTGATAAAATGAAGAATAACTGCAAACTTGTATTTCTGTCTGGCAAAGACCAGTGCTGCAGCAGCATAGTTCTTCCACAGGAGGGCAGATGGTGATAACTTTTCAATTTTATGATAAAAAATCCAACTGCCTAATACTACAGGAAGAATGATCTTTTATGTTTACCTTTCTTATGCTGAGGTTTGGGCTTGATTGTTTTTTGTTTTGTGGTGGGTTTGTTTTTTTTTTTTTGAGAAGTCACAGATATTAAAGCAACAGTTTAGATTTACCTGTATTTGATTACCCTCATAATACTGCTTCCATGCTTAACTGGTAGAGCCCCTTGCAAACAAAAGGTTTGACTTTTACTAGGCCGTTATCATCTTTGGTTTCTACTTTGTTGTTTTTAAAAATTATTTTTTAAAAAAGGCACTGTAGTAGAGTGTTGCTGCTACAGTCTTCTCTGAAACTTATTTGAAGCCTATGATCTTTACAGAAGTTTTTACTATTTCAGGTCTTGCCAAAGCTTAGTATGGTGATGAAATATGATGACTTGAGGACTGATCAGGTGCTTTAGTTTGCTTTTTTTTGCCACTACCTTGAGCAAAAACTTTGAGTTGGGTGTTCTGGCCTCCAGGAAACACAAGAAGGATCCCATCCTGCTTAATTTCAACTTGTTAGGAATTGTACAAACATCAGTAGCAGGACTGTTTCACATGCAGAAATCCATTTGCCTCATCCATGGGTCTGACTTGAACTAATCGTTGCCATGTGTTAGAACTTCAGTGATATATAACAACTTCCTTGGGCATAAACAGCCTGAAATCACACACATGTGAGTTGAGTAGATGAATCTTCTGATGGCTGCAGAATTATTTCTGAACCAGTCATTGCTGAAATTCATGAAATTGGCTTAAGCTGTGAATTTTTGCCAGCCATACACACAGATACAATTTTCAAGCTTCTATCTGGGAAGTTTCTATCTAGTATTAATTGATTGTAATTAAACTGGAAGAAAGATGGACTACATGCTTAGTACTGCTGGGAATAGTAGCTGAACTGAATGGTATGGAATATTGCTTTGCAAATCTGCTTGAAAATCTGTAGAAAACTTCAATTACCAGTGTACTTTCGTGGAATTTGTTCATAGTAACTTTATTTTCATTGTAAAACTGCGAGCTGAGAGTAGTGGTTGGATGAATACGTACACTATTTAGTTCACTGCCTCTCATGGCTGCAATATTCAATGACTTAAAATGTTAGGGAAGTAATTTTGTGCATCTTTGAAGATAATAAATTAAGTCTGTCTTGTCTTTCAGAACTGTTCCTCCAGCTGGAAGTAAGTACTCTTAATTTATGAAAATATATATTAGCTAGATGGAAGAGGTATAAGCCTCCTGTTTAATCAACTTGTACTTGTGCTTGTTTTCCCAGAAGACTTACAGAAATTTTCTTCCGCTAGCTAGTGTTATTACACTTGGTGTAGTACAGCCTACTGTTGGTATTACTTCAAGTAACTTCTGGACTTTGTCGTTAAAATAGAATTAAAATAAATATTTGCTCTTGGGCTGCTGTATGCTGGTTGTGCATTTGGCTTGTTTAAAAAGCTTGTTTAAGGTGGTAAATGGTATTGCTGTTTATAAATCTGAAGAGCTCTCTGCTAGAGCCTTGATATCTTACGCAGCATTATAATGTTTTTAAACAAATAGTTCTTTTGCTAATATAGTACTGCTTGCTTAGTAATTTTTAGGTGATTTTGTTGATTGTGACTATTGATAATCTTTAGAACTGGCTACAGTTTTGAACTGAAAAGCTAATCAATACAGCAGTTGAAAGAAGCTGTTATGATATCATTAACTTGAGTCATTGGTTCCTTAGCTAACCTTTTTGTTCTTTTTGTTTGTTAGACAGATCAGGTGGAAAAAAATTACGTCAAGGAAAAGAAGGCAGCAGCAAAGGAGTTTGAAGATAAGAAAATTGAGCTGAAGGAAAACTTGATTGCAGAGTTGGAAGAGAAAAAGAAGATGATTGAGAATGAAAAGCTAACCATGGAATTAACAGGAGGTAAAAACAAGATAGGCATCTGCCATTTGTCTTATCCACTCTGCTGCTGTTTAGAAAAAGCTATAAAGGTAGCAATGCTGGTTGATACAGACAGCTAGTGTGAAGGCTTTAAAGCTTTCCAAATGCCAAGAGATGTAGAACACAAATTGGTGATCTTTTAGTGGAGAAAGCAGTTCATAGTAGAATTCAGTGACCTGAATTACTAACACGTGAATCAAATTCAGGCCAGTGAAGCAGCAGAGTGGATACGCTTTCTTATATGCAGGGGAAGGGGCTGCTTTAGTTCCTGTGACCTGGCAATAAAGCTGTTGAGATAATGCCACAATATTGACCTAACTGGCAGTGCCAGGTTGTACACTGTGTCCTTTTTTTTTTTGTCTCCAGTAATACATCATCCAGAAGTTGAAGGCAAACAATAAAGGTTGAAATAAGCTACTTAAAGCCAGAAAAATAGATTTGTGAGCTACATTTATGTCCAGGTTCTGGAAAATGGACATTAAATGGACAGATTTCTTTCATGAAACCAGTTGGTACCATTGGTATCTTGGCAATGCTCTTTACAGTAATTGACACAGTGGAGCTAAGCAGAGGCTAATTAGCCTCCTTCACAAATTGTGTTGCTGTGATACCGACCCAAAAGTCTTGATTTGATTCTCTTTTTATGAGCAACTCCCTCACTTCATAGACAGATAGTGCTGTTTGTGTTGCTGAGGCCTGTCTGTGAGTTAGACCTTTTATATCTTTCTTGCATAGTGACTACAGAAGTTATGTGAACTAATAATTTAATTAGTGTTCAGAAGTGAGAATTATAACCTGTTTGGACATATTCAAGAGTGCTCTTGGCTTTTTACAAACTGTTAGGGCTAATCTGGTCTGGAAAACACCTTGAGCTATGCTGTCCCTGGTCTTTTTTATTATGAAGTGTAGTCTGATCTTACAAACCGTGCCTTAGCTTTAGCTTTCCTATTGTTATCCTATGCCTGTGTTTGTTCACTACTAAGCTGGGATGCAGTACTAATCTTGTAAGCTGATTTTCGTTAGTGCATCGGGATCTGATTACATCTTGCCTTTGGAAATCTGCATACCAATGTTCTAGGAGCCTGAAGGAATCCAATTTCTGTATCGGTGGGACAGCTGTGAACATCAGGATTCGTATTTGCAGAGTTAGAGAGGGTGAGGAGGGGTAAAAAAAAGTATTTAGTAGTCTGATTTGGGGACCAGGTTAATCCTCTTCAGGGAAATGTGCCCCCCATTGTTGTGTGTCCTGAAGAGACGAGCTGTTTCACCAAATATAACTCCAGGAAGAGGCATGTAAGCAACTGTGGAGAAGAGATCCATTCTGTGTGTGTTAGCCCTCTCTTATGTCCTTCCTTCCAGACTAGCAGAAATGCAGTGTGATTTCTTTAGAAGTAACAGATGTGCTGCAGGCTAAGAAATAAGAATACTGAGACTGATGTGGACTTGATGGTTTTTAAAACCTGTGGAAGTTCAGTGTATACAAGGATGCAAGTTTGCAACCTGATGAATAGGTTTGTCTGTGAGCGCTGGGAGTGTTGCAGTTTCATTAGGTTGCAATAGTTGCGTCCTGTTTGGGAGCATTGTATAGTGTGGTTCTTAACTTTTAAGCCTCATGCAAGACTGCGTTGCAGGTGAAATCTGTTGGTGTTTATAAAGGCAGTTTTGAAGAGCTGCTAACGTTTTTATGAATCTCTCAAGAATCTTAAAGTTCTTCAAACGTTTAACAGTAAATGTAACACACTCAAACTCTGGTTTTTTTCTGCAAACTTCTTTGGTGCTGACTCAGCTGACTTGTCACAATTTTAAGGTACAGGATGCTAAGATGAAGAGAGAAGAAGGTTGATCTCTCTGCCTTATTCATATTTTAAGCAATACAGATAACTCTCTGTGACCACTCATTTGAAACTAAAAAGGAGAAAAAGCCTTCTCGACTTGGCTGCATATTGCCTTGAGTAAGCGCTTCAAACCCCTCTTTTGAGGCTCTTGTAAATTGGTCTTAACAAATGAGAAGAATGGCTTAGATTCAACACAGTAAGTTATGTTTTTAGTGTTTGCAGGGCTATTAATCTTCAGTGTTTTTTCAAATTCAGCTTTGTATCCTAGAGATAAGGCTTCCTTTGGCACACACTCAGTGGGTAGCACTTTATTTTTTTTTTAAAAAGCTTTTATCATAATATTTGTTCCCTTGATGTGCAGCATGGTCATCCTTGTTCACCCTTGAGATAAGGAGAAAAGTAATTTGGTGTATTTTGAACATGCATAGCTGCTCACAGCTTTAGCATCTAGAGGGAGCCAAAGAGGTTTCGTAGACTTAAGTGCTACCTAGGATGTGATTCAGACGTACTTAAAGATGAGTGAATAATTCTCAGCACATAGAAAGAGAGGAGAGATGATGTGTTTAGCATTTAAGATGTGGTCTTTTGGTTGCCAATTCAAAATGTCTTCGTAAATTAAGGAATGATTTGTGAGCATTTCAGTAAAGTAGTTCAGTTAAGACTACCTGTAGACGTTTGGACAAACTGTAATTTCAGATAATTACTTGGTGATGAGACTTGTGTTTCAATTTTACACAGACTTTTTTCTTTTTCCCCAGTGCATATGCTACAACTTATTTCCTGTCAACTGCTGCTCTGCATGTTATTAATTAGGTTCATTTCATTAATCGTAATTTGAAACACTTCTAGATAATCTGAATTTAAAAACGATTTGTGTTCAAAATTACTCCAGCAGACTTGCATCAGTCTTGAATGCAGTAATTTATCTGTATTCCTTTAACAAAGCTATTTTTCCAGCTTGAAGACAAGAAAAAGAGCAATTGATTTGTAGCTGATGTTTTACATGCTATTAACTATCCAAGTTTTGTTAGCAAAGAACTCAATGAACTTTTAAATGATCCGTTCAAATGCGGATAGCATTAGCATTAGAAATTTTCCCTGAATCCTTGTAGCAGTATTGTGCTTGTTATCTGTTACCTGAAGCAGCTGTAAAATGCCCCCAAACCAACAGTGCCACTTCCAGCCAACGAAAGCTGTAACCATGGCATTGCAATGCTGTTACTGAACACTGACCTAGCATGAAAGAGAATTTGTATTCGCTGTCAGCAGTTCCAGCTTGGATGCTGGAAGCTATCACCAAAAAAATCTGATTTTATGTATGAAAGATTATTTTTCCTTGTACCTTGTGTAGAAAGCTGCTGCTGCTTACTCCTTTCCCTCTGGTCTTATCAGCTCTCCAACTTCATTACTCTACAGATTCAATGGAAGTGAAGCCTATTATGACAAGGAAACTGAGGCGACGACCAAATGATCCAGTTCCTATCCCAGACAAGAGGAGGAAACCTGCCCCTGATATCCTTTCACAGAGTCATTGGAGGGCTGTTGTATTTGAAGCCAGCATGTTACCTGCATCTATGCTGTTTTGTACAGGAAAGAAAATGAAATGAGGCACTAGGATCAGATTTAATCTAGGAAATACTGAAGCACAATTTGTCATGTATAAGGTGTGACAAACTAATAGAGCACAACCAGTCCTAACTTAAACTTCACAGTGTCGTGAGATAACTTACTTGATTTTTTTTTTTTGTCAGTGAGAGTAGCTTGAATTCTTCAGGCATTTTTTTTTTCACAAAGGAGAAACTTTAAAAGAACAGTATATATAAATACTGAAGTAATTGATTCCATAGATAGTAAATGGCTTTTTACATGAGCCAAAGCTTTTCTCATTTCAAGATATGACAAAACATTTGCCGGAAAGATCGTATTTGTCATATCAAACCATTTTTTTCCATTTCTGATAAAGGCTTCAGATCTCTAATCTAGAGAGATGCCTAACAAAAGCAAGGAGTGCTAGATTTGTTCTTTAAATTAAAAAAAAGATGAAAATCCATCTTTTTTTTTTTAAATATATGTCATGAGAGGGAGAAAAACATGTATCTGTAATACCTCTCTTCTGCCTTGTTGCATGTTTCTTATAATTAAAATGTTCCTTGGCTTCTGGAAATATGTTTTTAGCTCCTTTGTGATCATAGGCACTTTTTCTGTTTGTACATTAAATTCATCTGGAAAGGAAGACAATATTTGCTTTGCAGCAGCTTATTATTAGATTCCAAACTTGTATGGCTTAAATAAGATTAAAAAAACCTTATCTTACGACTTCTGAGTGACTCACATTTTCTGAAGGCAGTATCAAACTTTGAACTTCTAGAGTTCATGCGCGATAGTCGCAAGCATCTCCAGGTTTAATTAACAACTTTCTGGTTGGAGATTCTGTTCACTCTTTCAGGAAAAAAAACTCTATTTATTAGTGCCCCCATCTCATCCAAAATAAATGAGTTTCATAGTGAATGTGACCTACTAATTGAGCATGATACAGCAGCCACGGTATGAAACTCTCCTGCCTTTTCTCACTGGGGAGAGGATTAAAGTCCATCAGAACTGCAAATCCTTAAAATGCAGCCTAGCAATTGTGAACTTTAGCTTAATACTTTGACTACTTTTGACTTAACAGCTATTTGGATGAAACTCTGTAGATAAAGCTGGAGAGAGGGTCCACTGCTTTGTCTGGGTGCCGTTTTCCTTCTGTGTAGCTAGGGTATTCTCTTGTGGAAGTGACAGAGGAGCAGTAGAAAAGGGAAGTAGGAAGATACAATTGTGAAACTACACAAAATGACAGTGGAGCTCTAATAAGGCTATAATATGCTAACTTCTGTGTTCTGCGATTTTGGGTTTGTTTTCAGGTGAATGGTAGGCTCTTATTTATTGTCATCCACACAATGAAGTGGTTTGTGCCTCTAGCTTTATTTTCTGGTTCTTTTTTGAGTGTTTTTTTGTGGGCCTTACCCTTCTTCTCCCTGTGTCTCTATTCCTGCTTGCTGCGTTACAAAATGATGAGTTTCTTTTCCTAGGTTTGGGTGGGATTCTGCTTCATTGTACAAAATCTGAAGTGGGTCTGTTGTGTTTCAGATCCCAGATTGTTCTCTACAGAAATGCAAGATGAAAAACACTGAAAACGCTAGTACTTGATGCCTCCGTGAAGTAAATGTCAATGCACTAAAGTTTTTTTCATTGATGGTTATGTTTGAATAAGTTAAAATGATTTTGCACTCTATTTGCTGCTAAATGCTCTGTGGACATGGATGTGTATTAATTCATGTGACAAAAAGAGCTCAAGTATGACACTTATTAAAATCTTGTGCAACTTCACAGAAACCTTTTGGCTTACGCTTAGTTAAATGAAATGTCATTGACCTTTAATTTTTAGCCTTGCTTGTTAAGAGCTTATGGGATCCTTAATTCTGGATACCTCAGCTAAATTATTTGCTAACTGATGAGCAAATAATGGAGGACCTGAGAACACTGAATAAGGTAGGGATTATTGCTTGATTAGTGTTTTTTGTTTTAAAGAGAAAGCTAATGCGTTCCCCTGAAGAGAAGAGAGCACTCTGTTTTATGTTCCTTTTTGAGATGTGGGACTAGTTCATCCCACTAGGCTTTCTGAAGTAACACAATAAAAATTTAGCAAAATGGTATCTCCTCCCTTTTATTTTAATAGGTTTAATTAATCTAATTTAAATGACTGTCATCTAAAAATGTTACCTTTTGTCTGAACCAAGTGATGAGCTATCTTAAAGAGTTTCTTCCTCCACATGGCGGAACAGATGTTAACATGTTTTTCTGTGGGATCACAGGCTGCCTTTATTTTAGGCCTTAGTGTGGGGTGGGTTTTGTAGGTTTTTCTCTCCTCACTGTTGGAATACTTCAGCAAACTGGATAGGGTGCAGTGTGTACATCTATTTTTTTCCAAATTTGATTAACCATATTGTTTTCTTGCTAAACACTTTAAGGCGTATCCAATTTCTTATAATAGAGGCTGCTCAAGGCATTTGGGGATGGTAAAACATTTAAGCATGTGCCAACTGTTGAGGTGTCTCTAATGATTTATCTCCTGTGTTTTGTGCACCCTGAGAAATACTGGATTAAGTTCAAAAATATAGTGTTAGATGGTTTTCGTTTTGACTTGTTTTAATGGATTATCTGAATGCTCTGAAGTTCAGTTTGTAGACCTTTGCATCGTGATAGGGATTATCTACACCTTTGGCTGTGTCTAGCATGCTGTTCTGGTTATATGTTATGCCACTTACCAGTACATTTTAAAAAAGAAGCATTTAGAGTGTGGAAAGTAAGACTGTCTGAAATTATTACTGCAGAATGCTCATATCAGATCTCTAACGCTTATTTGCTCTCTTTCCATGTAGCTTAAGTCACCCAAGAGACCAGGTGAGTTAACAGTTGCACTGGAACTTGTTCACAGTCATGCTATTTTGAACAGAGAATTATACTGTAGATTGTTTGACTGTATAATTGTTGACTGTGTAATTTGACTGTGTAATTGCTGTTCTTTGTGTAGCTACTGTGGTGAATGAGTGCTGTGTGAAGTCTCTTCATCTGTTCTGAAGTTTGTTGGGGATGGGAAGGGTGGCATGTGCATCTTCAGTGGCTGAAATATTTGGGCATGGGACAGTCTAACTGTGCAAAGAGGTTTTTCTGTTCTATTCAGATGCATCTGGGCAGCTTGCCTGCTTGTCAGGTGGATGGCCGGATTGAGAACTGACGGGTTTATGCCTTCAGCTCTCTAGATGTGTCTGTATACTTTTATTTCAAGACAGAGTGGTACAGACTTGCCTATGTAATTCTGACTCTGTTAAACTACTTTGCTATAGATTAGACAATAATGTCCTTCATTTTGTTTTAATTCTATCACCTACCTAGCAACATTTTTTAAGGTATGTTATATTTCAGTGAATATTACCATTTATATATTCAAGGCAGAGGTTGAATTATTTGTCCCAATAGATAATGTTTTTCTGATGGAAATTTGCGTTTGCAGCTTTCCGTGCTTGTTATTTCTGCTTAATATGAACTTATTGATTGCTGTTCTGCACTCAGATGTGCTACTGTGTGGAGGACACATGCTGGTCTTTAAACACAGTCTCTCTCCTATTCTCAGCCTCTCCCTCCTCCCCTGAACACCTCCCAGCTACGCCAGCGGAGTCTCCAGCACAGCGGTTTGAAGCCCGGATCGAAGATGGAAAACTCTACTATGATAAGAGATGGTAAGTCCTGATAAATTTCTGTTTTAATCAGTCTGAGTGTTGTGTAGTGAGGAGACAAAAAACTGCAGAGAGAAATTGCTTTGATAAAAGAATTTGAGGACAAAGTGTTTTTGGATGGAGGTTAGCCGCTTCCTCCAAGGGCTAATCGCTGTGCCTTTGGTAAATCAGAAGTGATAATGGAATGTTTAGACCTCAGACTTTCAGGAGTAACTACGGCACAGTGGTGTCAGCAGTATTTGCAGTCCTGGTGTTAGAACACTAGGCCATCGTTCCACAAGGTGGCGGAAGAAATGTTGCGTGCTAGATGAGCAGAATGAAAAATGTTTCTAATAAATCCAAAGAACCTTTAAAGATCAAACCCATGTGGGAGAAGCAACTTCAGAATTGCTGATTGGATTTAGCACTGTTAAGTTTTATGGGTGCATAGCTGTGCAAGCCTCACCAAACCCAAGGAAAATATTAAATTCTGCAGAGAAATCTTAGTAGGTCTTATACTTAATCCATGAGACATGCAAAATTGGATAATCAAGGGGGCAATCTAGTACTCCTTGAACAGAAAGCAATTTGCAAGTCATATGCTTATTTGTAGCCTACTTCAGTGTTCTGGTGGCTCAAAATAACAAGTGATGAGGTTGTAATTTTATCATGGAAAATGATAGGTGTGAAGCTTGTTTTCTACACAACAGCCATCTTTCCCAGTTGGTCAGTTTTTCCTTCTGCTAGTCTTCTGACAGTGAAGCTTCAAGGGTTCAATGTATGCAGCTCTGATAAAAGAAGCTGCTTGGAGCTTAAACTTCTGTGAAGTGTAAAGCAGACATGAACTGAACAGGCTACTTATTTCACAAATTCATGAAGTTCTTTTTTTTTTCTTTTTTCCTTTCATAATTTTTTTTGTGTAAAGTGACTATCCTCTGGGATGTATTTGGATGTATAAACTGTTCTTCAGAATTTTTAAGTATGTGAAGTACTGAAAAGGGTTGCATAAGAGAAAAAAAAAAAAGGAAAGGTGGAATCTGAAGTGGTATGTCAGTAAAGCTCCCAAGTTCCCACCAAATTTAAACCTGGGAGAGCTTCAGTGAGCCCAGATGAGTATCTCAAAAGCACCAGCTGTCTCTGAAAGGTATCTGGTTGAGACATAAAACACTAATGGGTATTTTCATCTTGCTGAATTCAGTTGTCATGGGGGTCTCACTGTCAGGAATTCCAGCTGTTGTCTTTCCTGTCTGCCTTGCTCTTATGCTGTTTTAAGATAAGTATTTTACATTTTTTGGCTGTAACGGTCCTGCTTAGATTTTTTTGATTGACAGTAATAGTACTTGTGCAAAGTAACTGTTATTTTAAAATAATGAAGTAACTCTTGATAGTGGGAGGGTAATTTTTTTTTCAAATGTATTAAGGCTGTAGCTTCTGGCATGCACCAGAAATAATAAAACTGACAGCTCAGGAGTGACTACTTTCTCTGTTTCCTGATGGCAGCCATGAAGGACCGTTATCTCAAAATAGTGAATATTTAAGGCTAGTAATGCACTCCCTAAGGTCTTTGTGGAGATATTTCACAAACAAGTCTCCAAAATGGAGACTTTGTGTAGGGAGTTTCAGATGGATGTGGAGTGAGACTTCAATTTTTTATCTCTGGTCAATTTGTTCTATACCCTCCCGTCAGATCCTAAAATACAGTTCACTGTAAAACCACCGTCTTTTTGCTTTTAGCTTTGTCTGCATACAAAATGCAGAGCGATTTCTTTCAATCCTCTTATGGAGGTGCAGTTGAAAATCTTGGCCTTTCAGCAAAATATTTTGTAGCAAAAAGCAGAATCACTTCTGCTTGCCTCACTGGTCAGCACTGTGGTCTATTTTACCTGCTGCAAAAGCAGGAGTTGTTTGGCACTTTCCTTCTCTTGAAAGCCAACTTAAATTCCACTGCATTTCTCTTCTGAATTATTTTCCTCAGTTCTACCCCTGTGTTTTCCTTGAGAACAAAAACTTGGCAAAAGGCTTAGACATGAACATGTATCTGAGATGTACCAGGCTACTGTGCCTTCAGCTGACCTCTGCGTGCACGGAGCATGAGGCAGCTGAGACAACTCTTCAACGAGAAAGCGTTGAACTAACTTGTTACCTTGCCTTCTCTGTGTGCAGTTAATGTAGATTTACCCATGGACAGTAACTTACAATGTGAAATCCAGGGGTTGAAGCCAGCTTCATTTGTGTCATTAGCTTTGGAATTCACTGATAATCGAAAATTGGAAGAAACAGCTTTGAGTGGAAAAATTATTTCATTATCTGTGCAGGCACAGATATTCACTTGAGAGTTGTCGTTTGCAGCGGTGTCTTCTGCACCCCGAAGCTTGTGTGCTGATTGTATCAAGGTCATCGATTCTCCTTGCTTAAACAGTCACAGCATGGCATGGTAGGACGCTGCTGGACTGAGATTTTAATGTCTTACCTTAGTGAGCTCTGGTTTGTAGTAGCTTATACTGTTCCTTTATATCAATTAATGATCATCTGGGCTCAGTAAAGTGAGATTTTTTTGGCTCAGATCGTTGCTGCTGTTGCATTTCCCTGGAACTCACTGACATCCCTTCTGTTAAAGTGAGGGAGAAAGAATAATGGTTGGGCACAAGTGTCTAAAGGTTGCAGGATTTGGTTTGTGGGTTTTTTGTTTGGGTTTTTTTATTACCTTGCCCAGCCCATTGCTAATTAGTGTGTTTGGGAGGCTGAAAGCTGTCACTATCATTCTTGTTATTGGCAAGCAGTGAGAAAATTGTGTGTACGTGAGCCAGTAGGAAGAGATTGTGGAACAAACTATTGGAAGACTTCCATATTTACAGTATGGTCATTGTAGAAATAACTAAAGATTATGCAAATCTATGGATTTTGACAAATGGCTGCTAGCCAATCGGGATGCAGGGAGTTGCATACCGAGTAGTTACAGAGGAAATCTCTGCACAGTGATTCTGTGACTTGGGTTGCCCAGTTAGATATGAAGCACATCATGATTAGGGTAGAGGCGGAAATATAGTTATGGTTTTATATAATCTCTTGATTGAGTTTATTTACTTACAAATAGTAATTAGTATATTAGTTCTGCCTGCGGAACTCTCGCAGGCAGAATAAACAGAAACTGGGGAGTTTTGTCTAGCACACTTTGCAGCACTTATCAGAAACATGGTCTGTGAAGAAGGCAAGACCATGAAATGAAGCAATCCAGAGTTATGAATCTGGACTTTTTTACTTTGTTTTTTACAAAATGCACTAAGAAAAAACATACAGCATGACTAAAATATGATCTAAAAGAGTTAAGAAATGGATATGCTTAGACACAGCTTCCTTATGGCAGGTATATACAGCTTCTTACAAGGTCAATTACCCCTCATCATTTTGGGTATTTTCACAAAATAAGACAATTAGAAATTTGAAGTCTCTAAACAATACACAGACTGCACTGATTGAGTACAATTCACTTGTGGTGGTGGTGGTGCACTAGTAATTTTGCATTGGGGAATGTGAACAACTTTTGAGCATCTGTGATTTGCTCTGTCATATTTTATCAGGCATAATATGGAGTTGTCTTCTAAAATCCATCCTGTGTCTGAAGTGTGAAAAACTAGTTTGGTTAACTCTTGAAACATGGGCTTATTGTCAGTCAGTCAGTGTTCTCTTATTTTGTGGCTTGGTGCTCTGCCTCTCTCTCTTTCAGATGTGAAATCTGTTTTCAGTAATCTGCGTATAGAATTGAATGTGAATTGAGAGCTTCATGCATTTTGAAATATCATTTAAATGAAAAGTGTGTGTGTGTGTGTAAAATCAGACCGCCCACTGTGTTGTGAACGCCCACTGTGTTGTGAAGGTGGGGAAAGTGGTGTGGAAAGAAAGACAGACTTAATATTTACTCCATCCAAACACTTGTAGAATCCTAGCTTTATCAATCTAATTACTGTTTCTTTTCAGCTAATGGTTTCATGTGTTTCCTCTTTTTTTCCTTTTTTTTATTTTTGCAGGTATCACAAGAGCCAGGCTATTTACCTGGAGTCTAAAGAGAACACTAAGATCAGCTGTGTGATCAGTTCTGTGGGCGCCAACGAGGTAGCAGGCTGCTTTTTTTTCATGCAAGTGGGGAAAACCGTGGGTCAGCCTAGGTGGGTAGATGGCTGTCTAGTAATGACTAGGAGAAAATCACTATTACTTTCAGAAAAGATGTAGTTGTCTGGTGTCTAAAGAAGCTGAATCCAAGCTAAAACTGAGTTGAGAGATCTCTCCTTGAGATGGGAAGAGATGTGCTGTGTTTCTAAAGAATGATCCTACATTTTTGCAAGTAGTAGTTTGGCAGGCAGGAAAAATGGGGAGAACGGACATGTTGCATCTCATTGGTACTACATTCGTAAGTTCCGTTTCCATCATTTCAAGAACATACATACAGTTATTATTAATGCAAAATAAAAAAAAAAAAAATCCCATTGGGAATCCAGAAGAGGATGAGGAAAAATTTAATTGTTATAAGAGGAGAAAATTCTTCCTGCTGAGTACATGTGTTGTGAAGTAAACTGGCAGCATTCATCACCTACTTGGGAGATAGGGCAGGCAAGTCATTTGTCTGAGACAGTTTCCTTGTGGCTAATGATTAAGCCTTAGAGAAGCAGGTGAAGAGGTTTGTGCCTAAGACTGATGTGGATCTTGCTGCAAAATAAGCTTCGTGCATCAGTTGAGCAAAGAGAGCAGTTTATTCTTTGCTTGCAGATTCCAGACTCTTCAAGGAAAGAAATGATAGACTTGAATGCACTTCTCTTCAGTCAGCCAATAAAGTGACTTTAATTTGTTTTGGCAGCTAAGGGAAAATAGTTTCTTTTCAACAAAATGAGTTGCATATAGGATATGCTTTTGTATCACAACTGTTCTCCTTGCAATAACAGTTGTTATGCTCAACAGTTGGTTATTTAGATAAAGTAGTGGTAGTGTGCTAATGGGTGCATTAAAATATAGTACAGCTTATTTGATTTAATGTTATAAGTTAACAGCAACAACTTCAAACTTAATCTTTTGGGAGCATCTTACCTGAAATCTGAGGGAAATGCAATCTGTTAATTATTATTGCATGAATTCTGCTTTAAAGTGAGACAATGGGTTTAGTTTTGGTTTTGTGGGGGTTTTTTGAGAGAGGCTGGGGAGGAGGCATGGCACTTGTTTTCCCTGTGATGGTTCATTGCAGCAATATAAATCCAAGGGAGATAAATACTTAAGAGAATACTGAAATGAGAAGGTATTCTCTTAGGAGTAAATGTGCACATCTCATATTTCATTACACGTTCAAAAGTTTGGTTGCCCAACTATGATCTTACTGGTTCCTGCTTGAATTTAGAAGCTAGAAGACAGACCTAGATTTGCGGTCTTTAATTGTAGGCTGGAGTCAAAAGTTGCTAGCATTTCTAAAGGGAGTAAAGTTATTCAAAGGAACTTTACTGAAAATATTTGCACAGAGTGCCTCCCCACCAGCATGTCCATTAATGCTCAGACTGAAAAGACTTAAATAAGAAACAGCAGAGAGATTATGGCATAGAGTTGCCTTCTTGTGGCTGGGGAAAGGAAGTCGTTCACAGCATACCAGAGACATCTTTGTTCATATGAAGGACTAAATCAGTTTTCTTAAACTGGATTTGAATTTTGTAATTGGCTGTGGGCCTCTCCGACGCAGCCTGAGCTATGACGATCCCCTTTAAAAAACAAACAAACCACAAATGTTTTCCCAGGCCCAAATTGTTTAAACCTTGGCGACGTGTTCAGATCTAAACAGAATACATTTCTATTACCTTTGCTGTGATTGCCTTGGAAACTGCAAATCAAATACTGCATTGGTGGACATCGTTGGCCAAGCGCGTGCAACCAGTTCAGTCACTTGCCTTTTGACAGCCATAAACTCTTCAGTACGTGCAGGAAAGTGTTTTGGTTTGGTTTTTTTATTCTCACGAGTTTATTCAGCAATCTCTGGAAGTTGAAAAAAGGAAGAAGCTTATTTTCCTTTTACAGTCTATGAATAAAAGAAATTCAGAGATGGATTTGTTTTTTTCTATTCACCATCTCCTTCAGTTCTTTAGAACTAATGGATATCATCTAATTGCAAAATAAATTGTGTGTCTAAAACACTAATTTTAAGTTCAGAATATGTCGATGCTTTTATTTTTTTGAACTGTGTGGCACATTTTAGTGTTAACAAGTAATTTTGCTGTTGTGGTCACTTAAAACTGAATTTTAATTTTTCTCCGAATGGAACTTAACAAAGTGTTTAACTTCAGCAAGACTAATACACCGTTCCATCATATTGTGATAGAATGTAGAACTGTACATGTTTATTGTTCTGTACAGTTGCTCAGAGTTTGTAGATTTTTTTAAATTCTTTTGGTTAGTAAAATGTACCAAATTCTTAGAAATGTTGCAGTAGAGAGACAATTATCAAAGAATGTGGATTTTCATTTCTCTGGGGAAATAACTGAAGTACAAATGCAGGCAAAAATTAAATCTACTTTGTATTTAGGGCTTCTGTTAGTAAAGTCAATTTATAATTAAAACAATAGAGTTAAATCAATCTACTGTGCCAGGCCTCTGTATGATAACTAGTATGATAACTAAAAAAAAAAAGTTTTGGATAAATTGCATGTCAACGCTAACTTTATAATCCTTTGCAGTAGGAAATATTGGCCTTTTGTCCTAAAATCCTCTAGTACTAAGAGCTGGGTAACTTGTAGTTCCCATGCGTTTATTTAAATATGCTTAAATGCATTAAAATGATAAAATGCAGAGGTGATTCACTCAGATTTGATTTTTAAAGTACAGGTATTTGGATTTAAACTTCGTGAAAGTGATTTTAATAATTCTCTGTGTGGCTGCCTCCATGGCAGCAATTTGTCCTTTGAAACATACTGTATATCTGCAAGTTATGTGGATTCTTCCATACAGGTGTTTAAAAAAGAGGCGCTTTTATCTTCAGATGCAATTTGTTTAATATGTTGTGAGAAATACTTCGCTGAACAATATCAGAATAAGCTTTTCATTTGGTGAATAGTTACTTGTGTGGGCAAAGCCCAGGAGAGATAATTTTGTGATCTGTGGATCTAGAGAGACTTATTCTTGATTTAGGTAAAGCTTAAAGCCAGAGTTCTGTTGCAAACTGTAGCAGAAGGAAACTTGCTTTCCTCATGATGCTTGGAAAGAGTAATTTTTCTGGATGACTGTTGTGAGTGGGAAGTTAAGATGGTAAAGTTAGAAACCTTATTTTGTTTGGGTTGCAAATGCCTCATGTGAGGAGTGAGAAGGGATTAAGCTAAATCATCTGTGCACCCTGAGTAACAGATGTTCAGATCTGACAATAAGAATACCTGGACCTATTTGTCTGCGTATTGCTTACTGTGGGTTTTCCCTTTTTCTTCCCAATATATCTCTCTGTCCCTTTTTTTTTTCCTTTCATGCAGATCTGGGTGAGGAAAACCAGTGACAGCACAAAGATGAGAATCTATCTGGGACAGCTGCAGCGGGGTGTTTTTGTGATTCGTCGACGATCAGCTGCATGACTGTATGCTCTTCCTTGGTCTTTGGTTTTGTTTTTTTTTTCTTTAACCAATAGACAAACCTCTAATGGGGAATGGCAGTCTGTTCGCTCATCCTAGTAGCAGAGAACTCTGTCATGACCTCTTACGAGACAGTTTGTGGCTGGCCACATAATCCCCAGTAGTCCTTAAATCTTTAGTGATACCCAAGCACTGCCCTGGACTCTTCCTAGATCTTGCATCAAGCTTCTGTATGCTTTCTTTATATTTTGAGTGACTATTTAAGAAGACTTTGCATCATATTTTTTTCATCGTTGTTTCATGGTGCATAGGTGGGACTTGTGTGTTGAAAACAACATAACATTTATGTTTTGAATCAGACCAATGGAAGAAGCTTTGCTCATCAAGACCTAAGGTTATTCATTCTTTTTTGATTTTGTTTTCCTGCAAGGCTCAGGATATTGGGCAAAAGGAGATTAATCTTGCCAGGTTTCAGCTGCAGCTGAGATGCGCGTCGGTAATACCTGTTATATGACATCGGCTTTATTGGATGAACTGTTTAAAGACTTGAGCGCTGAGGCTTTTTTTTTTTTAGGGAAGTGTGAACAGCTTAGAAACTGCTGAAAATCCAGTTGATTTTAATGTAGTTAAGCAGTCACGCGTGGTTAATCAGAAGCTTCCGTTTCTCTGCACATTAAAAAAACCCTTCAATGAACAAGCAGAGTATGTCTATTTGCTCAAGTCAATTAGCTGAAGTAAGCAGATGAGTATAAACCAAAGGAGTAATAACTGGACTTTGCAGATAGCAAGTCTGTATGAACTATATGTGTGAGTATACTCAAACATGTAGAGAGACAAAAGGTAAATTTCACTTTCTTTACTGATGCTTAGAGTAACAGGTTATGCTGGAATCCTGCTGACAGAAGATGCTGGATCTGTTTGTTGTATCTTCCAAAGAAGCCTGGTACAAAGTAGAAAGCAGCGTTGACATGCTCTTACTGTATAGCTGAAACCTTCATTCCCTAAAATGCCATGCAAATGTTTCCCTTTGAAGGGTATTTTAATTACTGGAGATAACAGCAGGTTTCTACACTTGCCCTCTAATAGCACAAGTGAAAATGCTCAAGTAATGCTATTAATGTAGTCCCTTGCAAGATTAAAGATCTGACTCTGGCATTCCTTTATTATTCCCAGTCTTTTGCTGATGGCTGAAACCACCAATACCATGAGTGACTGCATTAGCATGAGCCACACAGTGCACTGGCAATGCTGTCGGATCTTTGCCTTCTGTGCAAAAGAACTTTGTGCTCCTTTTGATTACTGGACAAAAAGTTGTAATTTCTGCCTTTATCAATATCTGTCACTTTGAGGCGTTTTTTGGTTTTGCTTTTGAACTGCCTTCTAGTTCAGCATCAGTCGAGCCTTTCATATCTGGATAAATGGAGTATTTTAAATGACTGTTTCCATTTCTTTTACTTACTGCAGTTGGGTGGCAGTCACATCCCAATAACTGATGTATGTGGGCGTGGTGGTGTTGGGTTGATGATTGGACTTGATGATCTTAAAGGTCTGTTGCAACTGTACCAATTCTGTGATCCTGTGTATGTGGGTCTGGAGTGGAGTGTTATGGCCGAGTTTCTGATGTGTTGCCTTGGTGGCTGATACACCTTACCTATTTTTACTGTGTTTAGAGTTTCAACTGGATCTGGAGCTTTGGTGAGGAAAGGAGAAGGTGTCTGTTTCCCACCCCTTGAAAATGTGCCATCTTTGCTGCAACGTTAGTCAGGTGGAAAGCAGCAGGCTGTATTTTGTCAAGTTAACAGCATACTTAATATAACTTAACATTCTCTGCACGTCTGACAGGTTTTTAATAAGGTGATGATGTACTAAACGGGATTTGTCACTGAGCCTTAAAATGAACGTCATAGTTCTTTATAATAAAAAGTGCCAAATAAATAACAGGATTTATTTCCTACCTATATCATTTTATCAATATATATGTTTCTGGAAATAGCTGGGAACTTTGGTTCAATGTTGGGGAGGTATCTTGCCAACCTGCTAACAGCAGATGATCTCTCTGCTGCTGTGCTGTTACCTGTTTTGGGGTAACTTTAAAGGTATTAGTAGAAGTGTGGAAGTGCAGCAGCTCTCTTGGAGCCAGGTGTGGTATAGGTGTATATTGTGTAAGCTTAATTATATAGCTTCAACACTGCATCTTAATCAGAATCAACATCTGCTCACCATCCCTATTCCTTGGCAGAAGTGGGGAAAGAATAGCTGCTCTCACAGCAAAAACCTGTCTTTTCATCGGCTGTGGTCTTACATTGCAGGGGGGTAAGGGTGATGGGATGGGATGCACTTTTCTAGTTCACACCCTAATCAGAATTTGAATAGTCTTCTGGAAGTGAATACCTGTGGGACTGTTGCATCATTTCCTTCTCTGTAACCCGCCCTGCGGAGACTCCACTGTGCTGAGAAAGGTTATCATAAGGAGTCATCGTGCGGTGTTGCAGATAATCAAGGAGTTTAACCTTGGACTGCAAGTTGTAGTGGTGAAAAACAAACTAAGAAAGAATGAGGACACTGAGCTGTCAGGGTGCGAAGGAAGAAATTTAGGTGTGCTGTATTGACTGGGGAGATGGGTTATGTAAGCTGATCCGGACTGAGAGCAGGGCTTCAGCACGGAAGGTGTCAGAATGTGTTCTCAAACTCCTCCTCTACTCTTGCATGCCGATCTTGGATCTCCAGGAAGGATGTATGAGGTTTGTACAACTCCCTTCTGCCAGAGCTGCTTGCCCAGTGCCCCTGGATCAACCTTTTAATTGTAATTTTTGCTTTTGACAGTCCTGAGTGTGGTCTTGTAGCCTTCTGCTCAAATTTAACTGCTACACTGAAGATATTTTGTTTTAAGGCTACTTAAACAAACTACAACTATCCTTAGTTTCTTATCTTAATGAAGTGAAAGTCTTTTCTTGCCTTAGTTGATCACCATAAAAAGTAGATCTGTCTCTAACAAAGTACATGAATATCCTGTTTTTTCAAGCAGGCTGTTCTGTAATAGCCTGTGCCATTTACAAGACTGGAAATTATAAAAATGCAGTGCCTTACTGTGCACTCAGGGAAGCAGTACATTTTTTTAATCCTAGAAGGGTGCTTAAAATGTGTTGTGGCGAGGATGAGGCATGTGGAGATCAAGAGTATAGACATCAGCTGTAGAAATGAAGATTTCCTGCCACTGGTTGGAAAAATAGAGACAAGTTACTCAAGGATATGGACAAGGTCTTGCTTAAATTCTCAGAGAAAATTGGCTTTTCTGTCTGCTAACATCAGTCTTGACTTCAAACCCTCAGTGAACAGAAGTGGCTTTGCTACAGGTGTGAAAAGATTTAATCCTCACTATGAACAGCATTTAAAGTAAATTTTAAGAAATGGTTTTAACTCCCGGCTATAGTCATTTTAAAGAAAGGTGAACCTTCTGCCAGAAATAGGCTTCTATTGAGGGTTAAATTGTATTTGGCTGTTGACTCATATTAAGCATTTTTTTTCATTACCTTGAGAAATGGACTGTGATGTTGATCAAGTGCAAAATAAAAAAGACTCCCCCCCCCCCCAACCTCCAGCCATTAGATGTTCAAATGGACAGGAAGCCAGATCAGTGAACCAACTTCCAGTGGCTTTTTGACGTCATACTCACTGAAAGGTTTCACAAGAGGCTTTTTCCTAGGGTGAATGCTAACAAAAGAAATTGTCTTTTTTAGCTCATGTGCTTTGTCTGGAATTTTGTAAAAAGGCAAAGTGATTTAATAACAAAAGTCTTGATTGTTTGCAAGTTTTTGTATATTTCTGGGCAACTTATGAAAATAAAGCCTAAAAGAGCAACAAATTGCTGTGACCCTTGTGAATGACTGAGGTTCTTCCTCTTTCAGAAAAAGAAAAAGGAAAACACCTTTTGGGTTCTTGTTCCACAGAAGTAAATAGCAAATGCTAAATGACTAAGAAAATCTGAATGGGTGTCTAAGGTTTGCTGTTAGCAGTTTTAGTTTGTCCAACTCTAAAACTAAAAAGTTAATATGTTTTAAAGTATTTAGAAAACAAAAGAATGGATATTTCCATTGTTCTGTGATTTATTGAAAGCATGTTCTCACTGAAACTTTACAGCTCATTCAGTTAAAGAATTCCGCTATTTTAATGTTATGCTGAGTTTGGGAAACACCTTTAACATTTAACATCAGCCCAAACTTTTGGCATGCCAAACCATCTTGCAATACATTAACTACCTATCTCTGTACAATGGAGTCAGTGCTGGTATTTACGTTCCTCCTTTTTATGCAAGAATGCTTTTAACTAAACTGAAACCGAGCATATTTTAGAGAATGCATGCGTGTAAAGAACTGTTCGGGTTTATATTACTTAACTGAGAGCCAAAAAAGCCCACAAAAGGGTTTGGGGTTTTTTCCCCTCTGATCAGATATTAAAGAAATAGGTGGAGGCAGAGAGTGACTCGGAAAAACCTTGTACCCTGGGACCAAAATTTAAATAAAATATAGGTGATAAAAGACGCAAAATGCTTTCAAGGGTGTGTCTCTAAGGGTGGGTGTCTAAACTCCCTTCATGTAAACGAGATGCTGAACAGCAATACAGGAAGAGTTACTTAAACCTTTAGATCTAAAATAGCAATGCTTTGAGTAAAGCCAGTCCTTTTTAGGGCTTTGGAACCAAGAGATCTAACCCACTGGAAACAGCTACTGATTTATTTCATCGATTTGAAACCTATCAGTTGCTTTGTATGCCTAAGGTGTCTTTGTAATTTTTCATTTAGTTCTAATTTACGTCTACATATTCTGCCCCAAATCTTGAGAGGGAAAAAAAAAATCCGAATAGTGATGAAACATACATTTTTCATTTCACTTTATTAATGTTCCTTATTTTTATTGAGTTAGGATCCTTTTGACAGTGATGATTACCTGCAGACCTCTGCTATTTTAATGGATATCCCAGTTAATGAAAGCTAATGATTTTTAGGGAAAATAAATACAAATGTAAATCAGGGTTAAAATCGGTGTCTTAAATCAAGGTTTCTGCTTGATGGTTTAAATCCTGTTTGGAATTGGTGATGAGGAGGTGTCAAAGAGAACAGACTGGTTGCACTGACTGAGCATGGGTTTGGAGAGTGGTTGGCTCAGGACACACGGACTCCGTGTCTGCTTGCCTCATAAAATTAAAAGGTAGGTTGGGGGGTTGTTTTGTTTTTTCAGGGAAGTAGTGGATATCTGACAAATAATTAATTTCTGTTGAAATTCATAGTTGAAGATAGCTGCTAATCATGTCAGAATACTGAAGAGTTATTCCTTACAGAGAAGAACTATCCTTTTGCTCGTGAACTAAATTTTAGTAGCAGTGTGTAAGTCACGTGAATATTTTTTCTAATGTGATTGGGAAGCAATGTTCCAAATCTCACACATCATGAAGCAACGTGTAATGGGGAAGACTCCAAATACTAATTGTATGAAATCAAGTAATATAGTTGCACAGAACTGGTATAAACACAGGGGGCAAATATTTGTGATGGAAAGAAAGGATTTCTGTGCTAGTAAAAAAATCTCATCTGTTGGAACTGGGAGTGACTAAAGCCCTTTGGTTTAAGGCTGTCCTGAAGACCGTAAGACATGGCAGAAGAGTTTCACAGGTAACGTGGGACCCAGGGATGCATGCTGTTTCAGTGCTGGAGTATTGACTGGGTCTCGGTTTGTACCAGGGAGGAAGTTTTGCAGTTCAGGAAAGGGAAATAACATGGCAGAGCTGGCAGGATAGTTACCAGCCCTGGCTCGGTCTATTGGTCTTGTTCTCCCCTAAGAGAATTCAGAAGTATTGATTTGTTTCCTCTTTCATTAAAGGGCCTGTTTTGAGGAGAGCTTTGAAAGTCTGGGTGAAATACAGAAATAAAATGCCTGTCTCCTGGTCTCTGACGGAAAATGGAAAAGCATTCTCCCAAGAAAGGGACACTTGGCTGGCAACCCAGTGAGTATCTCTGCCACAACAGGACTTCGTGCACTGAGGGTTTCATCTGTCCGAGGAGACGCGGGTGCTCTCTTGTCCTTCCCAGCACTGTGCGGGTGGGTATTCAGCAGATATTCTGGGAGGCAAAGCTGCAGAGTCGGTGCTGTCCTCCCTGGACCGCTGCTGTGGCGTCTGGGCACGGGAGGTGCAGCTTGTGGGAAGCCCACTGCTGCCCCGTTCTTGGGGGGGGATGGCCGAGATGGGCGTAGCGAGGGGTTCTGCAGCGTTCAGCGAGGTTTGGCACCTCTCGGTTCTGAGGCTGACCTTCGCAAAGAAATCTAGGGGTTTAATTTGGCTCTGAAGTACTTTGAGGTCCGCAGGGAGCGCGACAGCTACAGCAGGACGTGTTCTGCGCTGGCTTGTCGCGGTGCCTCGTGCGTGTGGCTGCCCGGGCGCTAAAGACCTCGGGGAACGTACCGATAGACCTGCCTTGTAACGGATGTGAACAGCCTTGAATACCCCGCCGTCTTTACGAGGTATGCCGGTTCCTGGTCACCATCTGATGGAACCGAGGGTATTAATCTGCAAAGCCCCTGAGCAGAGGGGTTTTTCCCTTTCCATCGGAGCGCCTGACGGGTACTCCATCTCGATTATGCCTCGGCTCTTTGTCGTACCCGTCCTATTCCTGGGCTGAGGGACAGAGCAGTAAGGTGCCTCTGGTGGGTGCGTTTTCTACCTGCGTAATGGGGATCTGACTAATGGGTACAGCCAGTCAACCGAGCAGAGGCACGAGCCCCGAAGAGGCAGTAGTCTTCTCGCCCTTCCAGCCGACCAGCGGCGCCTTCCCTGTTTCAATGCTGTTGTTGCTGCCTATTTACTTAAATCCCAAGGCGTTGCTACGCTTCTGCTCTTTTTTACTACTTAAAATTAATTTACCGTAGCGAGCATTTTCACTGCTTCTGGATCTTTTTATTGCCAAATACCTTGTTGAATCAGCGCGACGTCTCCGATGAAGAAGAATGGGGTGTGTGGCCAGGCAGGTTCTCTGTGCTTGGCCTGTCACCGGGGACCGCAGGATGTGCTGCCTCTGATGACCGAGGAGGTCTCCTGGTCCTGTGACCCCGTCTGCCGCCTGTGTCTTGCTGCAGCGTTCGCTCCGGTGAGCTGAGCTTCCTTCCGAGGGGCACCAAGAGAACCGCGGAAATGCAGTTACGGCTTGGCTCAAAGCGCTTGTTTAGCTCTCGCTCCGCTTCCCCCGAGTTCTTCTTCAGTGAGCGGGTTCCTCTCGCGTGGCGACTGACGCACCCGCTCCGGGGTGCTGTGAAAGATGGCGAGGGAGAGTTGGGCCTGCCTGCTTGCTCGTAGGATGCTCGACCCAGCCATCACCATCGGCGCATGGGGAAAACCTCGCTCTTCTCCCAAGAGCAGGGCTGTTACCGTCTGGCTTTGCAGGACGAGCTGCCCTCTCTCTAGCTCCTGACAAGGCTTCAACGCGTTTGGGCTCTTGACGTGCCACTTAGCGCTCGAGCTAAATCCTCAAGTCCTTTGGGAGGACTTTCACAAAGTGAAACTGGAAACGCTATGGCCTGGTGTCCGTGCTGCTCTTGCACTATTAACTGGCTTAATGAGCCTCTTAAATTGTTTCGGGGAAGACCTCTGTCTCCTGGATGACCTTGCTGTCCCTACTTGCTGTCTCGTCACGTGGCTCGGCTGACGGAGCAGTGGCAGGGCTGGAAGCGGAGCGGCCCGCTGTGAGCACCGGCACCGTGGGCTTTCCCTTCCCGAGGGGCAAGTGGAAGGCTGCGGCTCAGCGGCGTGGTGCCCGCACGTGACGGCGGGCGTTTTGGAGGCAGAGGCTCCTCGGGCCCCGTGACAGCGTGGAGGTGAGTAACCACGAAGCTGCTGGTGTGAGCGGAAAGGGTCTCCTTTGCTCGGTCGACGGAGTTGATCAGCGCTGAGATCCCATGTTCTCCCACAGGTCTTTCAATCTGCACCTCGCTCAGCTGAACCTGCGTCTTTAATCTCCTCACCCACACGCTCTGCTCGCCATGCTGCCATCCGCTCTCCTTTCCAATTTCACACCGACATGCTCTTGACGTATTTATAAACGAACTCTCTTATGTCAGTCCACTAAAAAGCCACCAAATACGTTCCAGAGAACTATTTTTCTCCTCTGCCTCCTGTTGCTGTGGCAATCTTGACTGCTGCTGAGCAGAACGGGTGGGAGAAAACCAGCGTCAGTGCAAGAGCATCCTGCTTCCCTGCACGGTCAGTGCTGTGAAGGGCATCCAGTGCCTGCTGCTGCCTATCCTGGCAGTGATTCTACCCACACGGTGGTTTTGATATGCAAAGCTCAAAAGCTTCTGCAGAAGAAAATAAATGAGAATGTACTTGATTACTCAGCCGGGGAGGCTGAGGCACAGGACTGCAACGATCTGCCAAAGACCGAGAGCCGAGTCGGTCATTCAGCTAGAAATGCCCTTCTCCTTCCTTAACTTAGCTTATACTCCAGGTTTGAGGGCAACGTAATCTTCCTTAAGGTTTTGCTCTAGGGTTTTAGCTGTGTCAGAACTTCACCTACACCTCTCGGCACGTAACCTCCTCTTCGGTGTTACCCTCTTGTCTCTTCTCCACCCAGCTGGACAGGCTAAGGCTCCGTCCAGAGCGGGTGACCAGATGATTTCTGGACGAGTTACTGCTAATCTACTACGCTCGGTCGTTGACTGTGAGGTGCTGGTTGCAAATCCAGAGCGCAAAATGTGCTAGCATAAACCACTGGAAGAGAGCACGCTTTCCTCTGCGGTCGGTGGGGAACATGGGGATGGTCTGTTGATGGGACCTGTCAGTGACCCGATGGCAGCTCGCTGGGGGTAATTAATCATTTGCTTCTGCAGGATGTTGCATCTGGAAGGACGGTGTCTGTAAAAGATGCTAGCAGAAGAGGAGGCTCCTGTGGGAGAGCTCAGAGCGGACCGGAGGGTGTCTCTCTCCAAGGTGGAACTCGCTAGCGAAACGCGATGAAGTCCGTCTTACTGAGGACCACAGGCTTTTGCCTACCACCTTTGGCTTTCTGGGGCAGCACGAAGCTACAGGCTTGCAAAAGGCAGGAAGAAAAGCTGGCTGATGTCTGTGGGCTTTGAACTGCTGTGAAGGCTCTCCACTCCCAGCCTGGGGAGAGGGGGAGTGTATTTGGGGAAAAAAAAAGGTCCACATGCCTATAGGTCTGGTCTATGGGGAGCGTTGGAGTAAGGAGCAAGTCTCTCAAACAGACGTCATCGTCGGGACAGAACGAGCAGCAGCAGAACGACGCGACTGACGGTGCCAGCCGGGAGCCGAGCATCGAGCATCCTCCGCCCGGCTGTGCTGCCTGCGGGGCTGCCTGTCGTTCTGGGGGGAGGAGATGGGGCAGGGGGGGGTGTTTGCAGGCAGCACTCGCTCTCCCAGCGCGCCTCAAGCTCTGGGTGTGAGGGTAGAGGTGAAGCCACCTCTGTGGGGTTTTTGTGATGCTTTTCTCTGCAGGTGTTCTCCAAATCCCCCTCTCCAGCTCCCCTCCAGGGAGGGTGATGCGCGCGTAGCCGCGGTGCTGGCGGGGTGAGGCTGAGCTCTGAGTGGGAACCCTTCCCTTCCTCCAGGCTTCCAGGTACCATTTAAAGTGGGGGGAGAAAAGGCATGTGTACCAAGCATTTGTCAGGCTTGCTCCTGGCAGGTAAATCTGTTTTATTGAGTGGCTTGACATGTAATTCCATGCAGCGTATAGATGTTTGTCTAATGTCTAGAGGGAGAGATTTTCTAGCCATCCTAAAAATTAAACTTTGTGTAATGGTGCGTTTGCCCAGGGAAAATAAGCGTTGAAGGTGCTGTCAAAACGTCGGGCTTGTCTGGAACAAGGGTCCTGCAGAAGGCAAGTGGCATTAGCGTGTGTGAGGATGTTCCATTTAGAAGCAATGAAGTCCTCAGCCTTTCGGGGGCCTTGTTAATTGGACTGAAGAGGTACGAAGCCCGGAAGGGAGCTGCTGCTCACACCTGGAAAGGCAGAGGGAGAGGGTCAGAATAGGTTATTTCTACGGTAAAATGACATCGGAAGGATGCCAAGGATTGTTGGGAAATTACATTCCTTTACCTGAATCATTTTGGGGAAGTCAGGTTTATATACTAAGACTGGGTGGTTTGCTTCTAGGGGAGAAAGGGGCTTGATCCGAGTTTCAATTTGAAAGATGTTCGAGGAAAGAAACACAACCGTCCTCCGCTCTGTGGATCATCAGGCGGGTTTACAGGACCACAGAAACAAATAATGAAAAAAAATGTCAGGAGGCTTCTTGCAGCTTCCAGATCGGTAAGGCTGCAAGTCAGCACACTGTCTCTCCTCTCTGAAGAAAAACTCTTGCTCAGAAAATGCCTCCTTGCAGAACCTGAAACTGTGGTTCCTTCATACCATGCATATTTTTTTTTTTCCCCTCCTTGCAGGGACAGGATATTTGAATGGAGATGTGTTTTCTGCATGAGACGGTGGGCACGGAGTTCCTCTTGATAACTTAATTTTGGTATTAAAATAATTTTCCCGGTAACGCTGTTTCTCTTCTGGAGGCTTCCAAGCTTTTACAACACTGGAGTAATTATTCCATTTATGAGGAAATTGAGGCAGGGGACTGCAGCTGCTGCAGCCCCCATTCAGCAGAGCTTGCTGCTTGCCCCAACTTTCCAATAAACAAATAAACCCACACTTCTTAATGGCCCTTCCTTTGCAAAATCCACTGGTTTCGTAAACCCTAATGCAGGGTGGTGTAACGACAGGCTGGGAGGGTGAGTGGCTCACGTTGAGGTTTGCCCTTGTAAATACAGATTGCGTGTTGGAGACCTGTTGTTGGTGTCAGCGGTCACTGTAAACGGTGTTCAGAGTTTGCTTTTTCAGGGCGAGCTTTCTGCTGTTGTAGGGATTTTTTTGATGGCCTTGGACCCCTTCTCTTCTGCCACAAGCTTAACAAGACCCTTTGTCATTCTCCAGGGAAGCTTTCAAACTCACCACTGTGGTTTTGAATTGGCTTTAAATAAAACGTGTTGCGCTCCTGAAGCGCCCTGCCCAAGGGCTCTGGAGCGCTCCACAAGGATCCAGCAGCCAAAGCCGTTAAATGTGAAGTGCCCGTGCATGATTACCTGGCAGAAAGCTGCAGAGGAGTGTGGAGTCCCACAGGAACAGGCTTTGTCTGAAAAAACACCCTCAGCAGGTGATAAGCCTGTTGGGAAAAGTCAAGGTGGGTCTTGCTGATTCATCAAGGTGGGTGGTTTGGTCCTTCCTTTCAGTGCAGAGCAAAAGAGGTAGGAAGGAGCAGAAATGAGATTAGGGAGGTGGAAGGAAGACTTTTTAAATGGGCTTCTGTGTTTCCCCCCTCTGCCAAGGCATTGTCTCCCTTCACGGTGCATCTGAGCCACTTGAATTTCCATCTTGCGTGACTAATGACCTTGGTGTCTTATATCCTGAAAGCAGATGCGTAGCCTTGAGAAGTCAGATGTAATTTCTTCAGTTACACTTGCAGAGTGAAACCCCGTGAGTGTAACTCCTACACTGCCTCTTAAGCTCCTCCAGCCTCCACCTCCTGGCACCTCTTCAATTCTGAACGCGTAGCTTCATTTTACCCCTCGGTGCCGCACCAGCTGGAGCGGCTTCCTCCGGGGTGGAGAGTCCTGCGTGCGTCCTTTAGCGAGCGAGGAGAGCGCTTGGGGAGGAATGTGCACTTCCCTTCTGTGGCTTAGAAGGCTATATCTATATTTTTAGGTCGGTTTTCTTTTAATTTTTTTCTTTCCCCATCTTATTGAGGTATAGGAAGGGACGATTATGGCACTTGATGATTTAATCAACATAATCTCCAGATAAAACATGCTTATGTTATGCTACTGGGAGATATTAATTTGTGCTGGCTTGCTTCTCCTAAGGCAAATTAAATCATTACTTTTAAGACTGGATTAGGTGCACAAGTCCCCCGCCTCTTAAAAAGGCAGTTCAGTAGTTCTTAAAAGCTTCTTGGCTTGACATTTCTTGGGAGTCATCAAATCCCTTCAGCACAGGCGTCATGAAAAGCGGAACCAAGACGCAATTGCTTAAAGGTGCAATCACCAGCTCCGTGGTAGCTAAATGCCTCCCTGCTGACCTCCCTTAGGACCTGCTGATGCCTTGTGCCTCTTTCTTTATGCGATGGTAGTATTTTAGCAGCTCGTTAATTCGGCGAGAAGGTTTTTTGCTCCGGGTCTGGGGAACCAGGGATTGCTGCTTTGATCAAACCTGTATCTGGAGCATCTGATGGAGAGCTGAGCTGCTCGGTGTGTGCTGAAGGAGACCTGGCGGCTGGTGTCCACAGCTCTCCAGGATGATGCGTTAATTTGTGCTTGAAAATAGCTTAGCCCGGGTGTTGGGTGACCTCGGAAGTGCCGTCGGCACCTCTGAACTGGCTGAAAATTCCCCAAAACCTATAGGTGAAGCTCTCCGAGTGCACAAGAAAAATTAAAAGCAGGAGATCTGTACCCGGGTGGGTGGGAGATGTTACAACTCTTTCATACGGACGGGGAAACTGAGGCACAGCCTGCCGCTCGTTGGGAAGGGCAGTAGCAGGGTGTAGGGGTAAAATTTGGACACCTGATGCCAGTGGCTGCTCCTGGGGTCACTTGATTTAGAGCAGACGCACCGGCTTCTTGCAGCGTTGAGGTGCCCTGTCTGCTTGGGTGGCCAGCAGCTCTGGTGAGGAAACCGGCCCTGCTGCTGGGACAGACGGAACGGCTCCTTACAGCCCGGGGGGAGGAGGAAGGGCAAGAGGCGCTCACAGAAATTTCAGGGCTATTAGGGATGTGATAACGAGGCGAGAAGGAGCCTTCCCCGAAAGCTGGCTCCATCAAGGGAGAGCAGGCGCTCAAGGTACAGGCTTGAGCCAAGGAGCAATGGCTGGTCCCCCAGACCCGGGGCAAAACCTTCTCGCTGAATTAACGAGCTGGTAAAATGATGCTGTCGGGCGAAGGAGGAGGCACCGGGTGGAGCCCGCTGCTGCGGGGTGCCCTCCGGCCGGCTGCGGGCGTCGGGTTATGCGCTTGCGGAGGGTTTTGCGCAAGATGGTCTCGATGCCCCCGGGGAAGGGCCGCTAAAGACCATACGCTGGTTCCTGTACTTCCCCGGCTTGCTCCCGGCGGGTGTAGATTTTTGATCGCTCCTTGAGCGGGTTCACATCTCCCCGGGGGTGGGAACGGGGATGGAGCCACGAGGTTATAAATCGCGCGGCGGTGGGAGACCGGCGCGTGGAGGTGGAACGAGGCAGCTCTCTTCCTCTGAAGCTCCTCCCGCGGCGGTGCCTGTGCAAACAGCACGTCCTCCTTGCCTCCTGCTTTCATTTTTCCTGTTGGAATGCACAGAGGCATTTTTCCGCTCGACCGTCGAGCGGCGAGCGTCTCCGCCGGCAGCCGGTTTATGGTGCGATGCTCTGGCGCTGGAGTCCGCTCTCGGGGCGGGTGTGCTGACACCGGCTGCTTTGCCCTGGGCGGCTCCGGGGGGCTGGCAGGCATTTGGGGGATAAATTCAGCCGTGCCCTGTGGCCCCTTGCCCCGTATAGGTGTGCCTGTTGGTGCCTTCAGACGCTTCTCCATCCCCACCTTGCCACAGGCGCCCGCGAGGGGCATCCTTGGGGCCGAGCTCTTGACCTTCAGCTTGCTGTGACGGAGGAACCTCTGTTCCCTGTGACCGTGTGCGTGTCCAGCTCCTTGCGGGCTTACTTTTGGGGGCTGTGTGTCTCATCGGGCTGGTGCCCGGGCTGGGGATGGCTCGCGGGTCGGATGGGCAAGTGGCCATGTTATCGGGAGAGGAGATGGAAGATCCCGAACTGGTATTTGTTACTTCTGACTGCAGACACCAAGGATCTGTCACCGGCAGAGCAGGGAGGGGGACAATATTATTTCTGGTTTGATCAGGCTGGTTTTCCTCACCAAATGCTGGCTACCGCCACGAGGCGCTGTCAAACGCTCGCTCTGGTTTGGTACCGAACCTCTGCCTTGGCGCAGGTTTTTCGCAAGCGGGAGAAGTGCTTTTTTTTCCTTCTAAAGGATGAAAATGCCTGCCAGGAGGGCAGGCATCCCACAGAGGCTGAGCTCCATCCCCTCTCCCCCGTCCACGCCGCTTCCCCCCAGCGAGCGCGCTCAACCGCGGCGGCATCGCTCGTTGAGGTTGTGTTTGGAGTTCAACGGACAGGAATCGCGTTTCCAAAATGGAAGCGAACGAGCTGCTTCGCTCTCGCCCCGTCTCCAAAATAGCAACGGCATCACCACGCGCCACGGGGCTGTCGGGGCGAATCTCTTTCGCCGACAAGAAGATTGTTCTGTCTAGAAGGGGAAGCGTGGCTGAACTGAGCGAGCCTGCAGAATAGTTTAAAGACAAAATGCTTTACAGACAGGAACTTTAAAATAAAAACTGGCTTGACACAGATGATGCTTGACGGATAGTTTGCGTCAGGGTGGAGTGGCGGCTGGCTTTGAGACAGAGCCTGACGGCGGTGATGGACGGATGTCACTCAGTGCGACCTGGTGGCTGCTGACCTGTCACCTTCCCCAAACAAGCTCTTCCGCGAGAGCGGGTCCAGCGAGGCGACGGGTGGCCCGGTGGAGCTCGGTGCGGGGCTCCTCTGCCATTCTCGGATGTATCTTGAGTTTTGTCGCACCCAGGCAGCCTGCCCGGCCCCTCGGGGCCTTGTGCCCGCTGTGGGCACCCCGCTCTGACCACCGCTGAGGGGGGCAGGAGCGGAAGGAGTTGGGGGGGCGGCTACGAGCCTTGTGCTTGCCACCTGCCTGGAGGGGCTGGCAGCCGGGGCTGTCTGAGGCAGAGAGACGTGGTGCTGAGATTGCAGCCCAGCTGGCATAAGGAATTTACTTTCTTCTGGCAGAGAAGGAAAGACTAAATATTAAAAATGTGGCTCAAAGGCTGGAATATATATTTTTTTTTTTTCTTCTCCCCCCTTTCGGAGGAGGCTTCTGCTCAGCAGGGCTTCGGTGTCGCTCAGGGAGAGAGAAGCAGGAGCGATGCCGGCCATCCGCCGGGAGCGGGGCTGAAGTAAGGGAGGAAGAAGAGGCACGTCTCGGGTGGGCTGATCTCACGGCTCAGGGTGAACGCTGACGCTTCAACCGCACCGCAGCCTTTGGGACTTGTGCTTTAGTCTTGTTTGGCTCAGCGGCAGGGACGAAGCGGCTGTTTTCCTGTCTCTGCAGAGGGGAGGGCTGTGCCGCTGCTGCTGAAGCAGGACCCCTCCATGTCGACCGCTGTCCTTGGATGAGGGAGGACGCAAGACGGGAGGAGCAGAGGGCTCAGCCGAGGCATCTGCCCGCTCCCGCCGGAGAAGTCCTCCTGGCTCCCAACTTGCCATTTCTGGGATCCTGGCGAGTCCAAGTGTCCCCAGGAGTCCCTGGTGGCTTTCTGGCGTGGAGATGGTATGGCGTGGAGATGGTATGGCGTTTCTCCCAGGGCCAAACTACTCCATTTGCCTCTGCTGATGAACTTGGGGGCAGGTTGTCAAGGGGCGAGCCTTGCTGTCCGGCAACGGGGCACGCTGACCCTTCGGTCTTGGGGCAGGGAGGCACGGTGTCCTAAAGTCAGTAAAATTGGGAGCCTCCTCTTCGCTCCCCAAGCAGTCTCCAGACCTTGCGTGCCTTCACGCCGCAATCCAGCCGCTGGGTAGGCAGCAGGAACCGGCATCCCAAGTGGGTGGGCTCGCAGGGGGGGCGAGAGGGGCGATGGCTGCCAGAGCAGGGAGGGAGACCCCAGGTCTGTGCCTTTGCCATGTGAGGGGCTGGAAGGAGCCAGTTCAGGGTGTTTAAAGCTTTTCCTTCTGTTTCTTCCTTTGATGTCTCTTTCCTGCTCCCTCGCTCCGGGTTAGCTGCTCTGGGCCAGATGCAGAGGTGATTTGGGAAAGGGGAGATGCAGGTTCAGCGTGGCGGGGAGCGGGCGTCTTTACGCCTCCGCGAAGCGCTGGCTGCGCGTGCTGCCTACTTGCTGGTCAAGGGCGTACCCGAAGGAAGCGCGCTGGGCAGACGGGCGCTTGCTGGGGGTCGAGAAACGGGTGAGCAGTGAAATGGAGCTTGAGCCTGGCTTTTGGAGCTTGAGCCTTGCCTCTGAATCCCGGGCTCCCGCGTCCTCCCCGGCAGCGCAGCGCGTGGGCCGGCAGCAGGAGGGGGTCCTGATGTCCGTCCCCTTCTGCGTCCCCCCACCTGCCTCCCTGCTGCTGCCTCGTGGAAGACCCTGTGATTAATTACACCGCTCCCTGGCCTCCAAAAATTTATTTAGGGCTTTACATTTGCTGCTGCTGCTGACGCAACGGCAGATCTGCCGCGGCTGCGTCCCGAGCAGGGCAATAAGGCGAATCGCACCGTTAGAGCCGTGGGCTGGGCTGCCAGCAGCCGGGCAGGGCGAGGGGAAAGCTGCGGAGAAGGCGAGCCAGATCTGCTCCAGCCGAAATGCATCTGGCTATGCCGGTTTGCGGGAAATTGCTTGCTTCCCTGACGCCGTCCACCGCTTTAATAAATCGGTTTTTCCACTGTGGTTTGCCTAGCTGAAGCGTTCTTCTCCCTGCATCCCATGCTCTCCTAAAAATTAGGCCAATAAGACGTTTTCATCTCCCAGAGCTGTGGAAATAATACTCCTTAAAGATTTTCATTGCCTTTTCCTTGGGGCGTACAGAAAAGGGGGGCTGGGGGGCTTGTCAGCGGAAGGAAAGGGAGAGCTTCAAACCGCAAAAAAGCCATCGTCCCCCCCAAGTGCTGCCGAAGGCGCGCAGAAATCGGCCCGACTGGAAAGAACGAGCAGGCACCCAAGCATGTTCAGAAATCCCCTCCGCCCCGAGCGCCCGGCCGTGGAAGGATGGGGCTGGCAGGGCTCGAGCAGAGAAAGCACGGCCGGAGCCGCTTTTCGGGTGAAGAGATTGAGGCAGGTGTGACCCCCCTCCCCGTCCTGCACGGGGTCCCCGCTCCTGCCTGGAAGCGAGCGGGCTCGTCTGTGCCTGCTGCCGACTCCTGCCTGGGGGGACTCGGTCCCCGACGGCTTTTAGTATTTCTGGTTTAATATACTGTTGGCTTTTAATATTTCTGCGGCGGCGGTTTGTATAAATTGGAGCCGGTTGTAGTTATTCGACGGAGCTTTGTAGGTATCTCGCACCGGCCGCCGGCGCACGGTGAGGCTCAGGCGTCACCGCCAACGCCGTTACCTTCGTTGCCGGTCCTGCCGGAGGAGTCTGCTCCCCCCGGGATGGCTGAGCCCAGCACGCGAGCCGGGGCCGCCGCACACGTACGCTGGCGTGCGGCTGTGTCGGAGAGAGCGGAGCCTACGCTCAGGAGCCGCTTGCGGGGTTCTCCACAACAGGCACTCGAAACGAACCGGCGGGTGGGGTAAAACCCGTGGCGTCTGAGCAGGGACTCGGCCCTGAGCTTGGGTTCAGGGATCCGTGTCAGCGGCGGCATCTTCCGCAGGGAGCCCGGAGCTCCGGGCTCAGCCCGGCCGGCTGCCTGGCCGCGTGCCGCCTCTGGCAGCCAGCCTTCCCGCCTCCTCCCGCGGCACCGCGCGCCGCTTTTCCCCTCCGGCCCCTCCGCCTCGACGGGACATCCCTTTGCGCCGGGTGCTTCGTATCCGGCGTGGCCGGCGACACCGCCGCGCTGCCCAAAACCCACCGGGTGCTGCGGGTGCAGCCCTGTTCATGGCTTCCCTCCGGGGAAGGGAGCTCGCTTCGGGCTTAGGACACCCGAGGGGGAACAAGTCAGGCGCCAGCGACCGCAACCGCTGCAATCTTGCTGGAAGATGGAAAGAGTTGGAGAAAGGTCCCTCTGCCACCACCTCCGGGCAGAAGGGGCTGGTGGAGCCTGGCAGGGGCCGGGGAGCCGTCTGGGGAGCAGGGGGGTCCTCCAGCTCCCGGCTCCGGGGTCTGCTGCCGCCCCGGTGCCGCAGGCGCGGGGCTGGTCGCTGCCCCGTCGGTGCCCCGTGCCCCCCCCGGGGCAGCCGTGGGGCTGCTGAGGGGCATGGCGTGGGACTTGCCCGCTGCGGCAGGCAGGAGCGGGGCTCCGAGCAGGCGGTGGCGAGCACAGGAAGCCGCCCAACACCTCCCATCTGAAGCCACGGGACTTTGGTAGAGCAAGGGACTTTTATAGAAATAAAGGAGGCTTCCTTTTGGGTCAAGTCCTCTGGAAACAAACGATTTTGAGATGAAAGCCTTTTTACTCGGGTAATACAGATTCATGGTGCCTAGAGGGATGTCTGCCTTGTGCCAGGGTATTTTTCCCTCTGGGGGCATTGCGATTGCTTTTGAAGATGAATTTTCAACACACAAAGGAGAAGAAGGAAGCTGAGACAAAGGAAGGGCATTAAAAAATATAAGGGGTTGTTGTGGTCCGTTTTAATTTGTCAGCATGTCTCTCTTCCTCGTAACACCCCTGTCGGGTGCAGGACTCGTTCCTCCTCTTCCCTTTGTGACTTGCTTCATCCCTCCGGCATCTTCATCAACCCCAACCTCTGGGTATATTTTTCCCCCTTTTTTCTTTCCTTTCTAGGCCAACTTTTTTGTGCCCAGGGCTGCTCGGCCGAGCAGCAGCAGCTCCTGTGCGCGGCCCTGGGTAGGGATCACCGTGTGAGGAGGGCTCGGAGAGGTGTCTGTGCCCCCCGAGGGTCTCAAGTAGCAGGGGGCCAGGAGAGACCAGCCCTTGGCTTCGAGCAAGGCAGCAAGGTGTGTGCTGGGAATTAGCCTCCAAATCGACAGCCCTGCTCTGGCTGGCCCCCACGTACCCGGGAGCCAGAGGGTTACCGCCCTCGTCGCGGCTGGTGGCAGGAGATGTGCATCCCTCACAGCCCCTTCCGACGCAGCGGGACGCGTCAGCCCGCCGGGGTCCTCGGCGCGGTGCCCCTCGGCGCGGTGCCCCTCGGCGCGGTGCTCAGGCGCTCCCCAGCCGGGACAGCCCAGAGGCCACTTGTGCCCGAGCTGTACCCCGGGCAGCGGCAGAGGGGAAGCCCTCTCTGGACGAGGTATGGAATGGACCCTTTCCCCAAGAATTTGTCACCTGAGGGATCTCTCTTTGAAAAATTGTTATGCCCCGTGGACGGAAGGTCCCCAAAGCCTGTTCTGGCTTTGGTGAGCCGATGGGAAGCGTCCGAGCGTCTCGCTCCTCTGCTTTTTGCTGGTTTCTCCTGCCCTGCCCTGGAGGGACGAGGAGCGGCAGGACCCTTCTCTGCTGCTCCTTGGTGTGAAATGCTGTGAAACCCAAGCGCTGATTTCTCAATCAAAGGTGTCCGTCTGCCCCTTGGCCTGGGGCTTGAATGCCTGCAAATCCGTCTTCCGCTCCCCAACGGTTTGCTTTAGGGTTTTGAATTTGACTGTCGTGCTTCAGAGCTGCGGGAGGGGAGTGGATTGGGTCAAGCCAACGTCACGTGTGCTGGCTCACCGGTGGGTTTTGAACCAGCCCGAAGCCGGACAGAGCCCCTGGGGGCTCTCGGGTCTCGGGCGAGACCTTTGCCTGTGCCGGGCTGTGGTACAGGACAACGTTCGTCTGCTGGGCTCTGGGAAGCTGTGGGTCTCCCCCCTGGCCTGAAAACGAGCCTGGTTCAGCAGGTTTGTGGTGCGTGGGCTTTGTGGATTGTAGGCTGAAGTTGCAGCCAACAGACGCCAGAAAAACCTGAAGCCTTTTTTCACCACCACGTTCCCGTCTGTGCTTCCCATATTGTCACAGCCATGGCGGTGCTTGTTCCCCGTTTTCGGAGCATTGTGCCCTGCTGCCCTGCGGGCGCCGTGCCGCCGATGCGAGCCTTGCGGCGGAGGCGCAGGTGTTTGCCTGGAGGAGCAGGACAGCTGGAGGTGGGATGGGGGGCTGCTGCCCACGATGGCTCCCCTGCAGGGACTGCTGCCCGTGACCTGAGCCGGGAGCGGCCCCGAGCTCCGGCCGTGGCCCCTGCCTGCGTCAGCACCTCGGGTCCGTGGCTGCCGCTGTTCGACCTCAGCCTTCCCCTTGCTCAGGGAGGGTGAATCCCATGGAAAGCCCTTTCCAAAGACCGGAGCCAGGGTTGCTTTGCAGCCCTGGGAGGTGCAGGTGGAGGCTGGGGCGGAACGAAGGGGAGGGCTGGTGAAATGCAGGTGACTCCTTGGGGCTGACTGTACGCAGCAGATTTATCTGGAAGGAGGTGAAGGAAGCGTATCGAGGATGTCTCAGCTATTCAAGTGAGAAATCAAATTAAACTTCGCATCAAATAGCAGAGCTGGTCTGTGCTAGGAGTTACGTCAAATGCACTGAAGGTTTCTACGCGCCAGCCCCCCAGGAGGGAGCGGAGAGGAAAAGCAGTGCTCTGCGTCGGGGGGCTGTGCCTGCCTGCCCACCTGGGTGTGCTAACGGTGTGGGCAGAGCAAGAGGGGATTATTGCTTTAACCTTCAAGGTAGCTGTGTGTGGAGCGAGGAGGAGGAGGAGCAGCAGCAGCGCACTGGTTCCCCAGCAATGCTAGTTCTGTGTGCCACCGGCAGCGAGCGGCGGGTCTGTCCGTCAGGTGAGGGCTGGGGACAGAAGCCCCAGCGAGCTGGAGGTGTGGAAGGTGCTCTTGTCCCAGCTGCCTGTCTCCTGATCTTCCCGTTAGCAGGCTGGGAGATGGAGCCCTTGGGAACCCTGGGGCGTCTGGGAGGCGGGTGGGAGTAATCTGAAGGAGATCAAACTATCAGCATCACACAGAAGTACGGGTTCAGACTCGCTTTTCGTCGGGCAGGGCTCCATGGCTTGCTCCAGGCAAGGAAAAGGTCTGGACAACACGTTGCTCCCTTGGTGGGGACAGCTTGCTCGGAGGCTGGATGGGGCACGGACTTGGCAGGAGAGAGCCTGGAGCCTGGAGCCAGGAGGAAGCCGCCAGCGCGGTGGCAGGGGAGTCATCTGCCGGGAATCTGTGATGCCGCAGGAGTCTGGCTGCGAGACGATTTCCCCACGCAGCACACCAGCGGCTCTGGGGGCTCCCAGCTGACCCAAGCGTGTCCGTACCTGCTTCTCACCAGTGGTGGGGCGTGCCGAAGAGCTGGCTGCCATCAGGAGGAGGAGGAGAGGAGCACTGAGCTTCATCCGCTGCAAATGCTGAACGCCAAAGTTTTCCCCGGCTCATGTGCTAAGGCCCAGGCTTGATTAATGCTATCTGATGGTTTTTTTCTTTTTTTCATCCTTGGTGCATGTTGCGTGTTGCCTTAGAAGCACTCAAGCGCCAGCTTGATATTTAAAAGCCATTTGCAATACTTCTGCTCTGCTGGCAGGAGAAATTAGTCTGACCCCAGGATGTACATATCCCGGTGTTGGAGCAGGGCAAGCCGATAGCGGGCAAGGGTGAGCCTCCTCGAGTGCCTTTGCCTACTGCTAGGTCTGGATTGGGGCTCTCCAGCCAAGTAAATATCTTTCCTCCCTCCTTTTCTGTTGGCTTGTAAGAATTTTTTTAGGAATTTAAGATGCTAAACCTCAACTAGGCAACACTTACTAATTTCCGAGATGTGATTTATTTACAGAGGGTTCCCATTCACAGCAGCAAGCGCTGTTAATTGCCGTAGTTTGCTTTCCAGCTTAGGGTTTGAGAGGCTTGAAAAGCCCATGAAGGTGGCTGCCAGGCAGGCAGGGCGGGCTGGGGGGGGTCCTGCCACCCAGCGGTACGAGTCGCTCGTCGAGGAGCTGACTCTGACCCAGGCACCTTAGTGTTTCGCTGAAAGCAGTTCTTGTCCTAGGGCCTGGGAACAGGCCACGGAGCAGGAATGCCTGTCCCCTCTTCGTGGCTACGCTAACCCAGCCACCCTGGGATGCCTTTGGCCATCCCGGCTCTTCGGCTCGGGTCGTTCGCCCCCAGTGTGATACAGGTATCCTCATCCAGCACCGGTGCTGCTGCAAGGCTGAACGAGCTGCCTCTGTGTAGATCTGGAGGTAGAGCTGCAGAAAATCAACGGGGCCAAGAGAAAATGAGGTACTACATGCTTGTCCCTCAAGTTGCTGGCACAGGGGATGGCATCTTTGCGGCATGATGGCTCAAGGTTGGTGGTTTGTTGTTTTGGGTTTTTTTTCTTCTCTTCTCTCTCTGGCACAGGCTCCAGAAAATGAAATGCAAACGAAATGGAAGGCTGAGGGGCAAAGGGTCTGCGGACGAACTGACTGCCGAGCTCCGCTGCCCGGAGGAGAGCTGTGTTCTGGCTCGTGTCCTTCTTCCCTGGCTAGCCTGGGCAATGCGCTGGCACGATAAGGGAAGGCAATTTCCTCGGCTGGCGCTGAGACCCCGTTACGCGTTCCCACGACGCGAAAGGGGAGGAGGGGGCAGCCCGAGCCCTCCGGCGCCGAGGTGCTGCAGGCGGGTGCAGCACGATAACCCTGCCAGCCCTCGGGGAAGCAGGGCCGGCCGCCAGCAGGCGGGGCGGGCTGGGGCAAGGCTGCCCAGCCGCCGGGAAGGGGGGTTACTGACTCGGAGCCCGGGGTGCTGGTTTTTCTACCGCCTCCTGGACCACACAGGCGGCTGAAGAGCAAGGGCTGTGGACGCAGGTGGGTTGGAGGGGAGATCAGGCTGGACGTCGGGGTCTGGCGGGCGGGTGGAGGGCAGGGTGCTCGCCTCTTCCTCCCCGGTTTGGGTTGTTACCGGCGTGCACGAGCAGGGCAGAGCGTGCTCTCCTGTGAAACGGCGGCAGCGGGTCGTGAGCGGTGCCCCCCCGGCCGGGTGAAGGTGGCTGGTCCTACGAGCCAAGGGGTGATGGGGGAAGTGTCTGTGCTCCCGGGCTCCAGGGCTGTTCGCAGAGAGCCTTGGAGGTGGCTGGACGAGCTCTTGCTTGCTTTCCTCCCAAGGGGCTGATCGCCGGCTGCCGTCCCGCCGCTCCTTAACGCGGTGGGAGGGAGCCCGGCTTTAAATGGGGGTAGCTAATGAAAAAGCTCCTCTGAAGACCGTTGCGCTTGCAGGAGCGAGTGCCTGCGCTGCTGGGGTTGCTCTTAAAACCCCAAACCGCTGCGTTCTTCAGCAGCTGAAGCTATGTGTGTAACAGACCCCCGAACTGGAAGTCGGGCTCTTATGATAATGAGAAAGCGCAAGGCTGGAATAAACAGGAGAGGAACAAGGGGCTGGTCCCTGTCGGTGCCGAGCCGTCTCCCGCGCCGTGGTGGGACTCCTTCCCGGGGGAGCGGGGCTGGCGGGAGGTCTGGGCTGAGCGCATGAGCAAGGGCTGGGCGTGCGGTTAGTGTTCTGCAGCTGCCTGCCCGTGGCGTCGTTCCGGGCGTGAGGCATTGTGAACGTCAGGCTGGCGGGGGGCGGCTACCGCCGCCCCGAGAGCGTCAGCGCTCGCCGTGCCACGAGCGCAAGCCCATCGCTTCTGCTCGCCCGCCGTCGGGCGGGGGGGGGGGGGGGGGGGGCGCACGGGGAGGGGGATTGCCCGTGTCGGGGTGATGCCGCGGAGCTCGCCGCGGTGCGCGCGCCGGGGTTTGAAGCCCGAGCCCGTGTCGTGCTGGCTGATGGCCCCGCGTCGTGGCACGGCAGCGAGCGGAGCCGCTGGTGCGTGGGCATTTGCGGGAGGCCGCGGAGGCGAGGGCTGCCCAGGTCGGGACCGAGGAGCTGGGGGAGCCCTTTTCTTGCCGGAGGGAAGGGGACCGCGTTGCTCTCTTGTGCTTGAAGCTTTCTCTGAGGCTTCCC